>NC_077229.1:387910601-388095601 GCF_027887165.1 Monodelphis domestica
ATTAATACAACGTAAAAAAATCCTCAAAGAAAATTTTAAAAAATGAAACATAAAAAATAGAATGTATGTTCCTTAAGACACTCTTTTCATTTTGGTTTTGTAAAACCCCACTGAATAGGAAAATTTCTAGCGCATAGTGCTAATAAATGCTTGCTGGTTAACTAGCTGACTGGATACAATATTATACATGACACCAAAAAGCTACTGAATTTAAGAGTCTTAGTCTCAAAAAAAAAATGATAAAATAAACTTTCTTCCTCATGGTAGAATTCAAGATGTGGTCAATACACTGTCAGATTTAATCATTGGGTTGAGTAGTTTTTAAGTTTTTAAAAAATGTTCTAAGAAAATGTTCCATTTAGAGATATAAGAAAATAATTATGACATTAAAAAAGAAGATAGAAGGTGAAGTCAAGGTGGCAGAGAAGAGGCAGCAACCCAGAAAATATTCCCAAAATTCCACTTTAAAAAGAGCCAAATGGAATTCTGGAATGGTAGAGTCAACAAAGGGTGGGATGAAATATTTTTCCAGTCCAAAACAACTTAGAAAGTTGAGAGGAGAGGTCTCTCACATAGGGGTGGAAGTCAGCCTGAAATGCATGCAATTCCCATAGCAGTAGTGGTTTTGGAGGCTTTCTAAAGAGCAGCAACAGGTTTAACAATTCTAAACCCAGACATTCCAGAGTACAGAGGAGTACAAATATCTTCAGCAATAGCAAGGCAAGCACCATTTGAGTGTTAAGACCAGAGAAAAGTTTGAAAGTGTTACAAGGGAATCACTTTAAAAGACTGATATATATTAATTTAAGGTCGCCAAGGAATCAGCTATGTAATTCCTAAATGAAAAACTCAAGTCAGCCGTCAGCCTTTTTTGGAGTTTAATTACAATAGGAGTAAGAAAGGAATTAGAGATAGAGAGAGAGAAAAAGGGAGAGAAGGGAATAGGGCTTAAATACCCCTTCTGTTTAGGCTGGGCCAAAAGGCCCAAGCCCTTAGATAGCTGGGGCAAAGAAAAGAGATCAGTCCCTATCACTCACGTGACCAAAATGGAGAAACAGTCTCAGAGGCCCCCACCTTCAGCTTCCTTCAGAGCAAGCCTTCACAGAGTCCCCCGCAATCACCCCGACCAAAACTCCTCCTCCACCTCCCCGAGTTTTCAGACCCCCTATCTTTAAGGAAAACCCTCCAAGTTCCTCCCCTCAGTTCTCCCATCTACCAATCACTCTTCATCAATTTCCCTGTGCCAATGGAGGCTCTAGCTTAACCCAGGACCGCCCAGAGGTTTCTGGCTTTTGCACATGTCTGTTGAAGGTCATATTTTCAAATGATTAAATCTTTATTCCTTTGCTACAGCCCTTTCTAAATCCTGTTAACTTGAGTATGGTAGAGATTGGAATAATTAAATTTTGATCTAGGCTGCAGCCCTTACTCAATCCTATTAGGACTGAATAGGGTGGAGATTTATTCCAAGTATCTCCATTGTATCAATTCTAAAATCAATCAAGACTCAAAGAAATTCCTGTTCTATGCTTAAGCATAGGTCAAAGCCCTTTCCATTGTTCAGCAAAGGGTTTCTGTCCTAAAGTAATCTTAAGAAGGGAAGAGAAGGAACCTCCCATGCCAATGGGGTTCCCATTCCAATAGACTATCAGTAAGAAATTTTCCAAGTATGAAATATCCCAATGGTGAAATTTCCAACATTTATAAGTCTAAGGAATTTTGAGGTTTACAAAAGAAAAGTGTAAATTAGATATGGAGCCAATAAGAATTCCTAGAAGAGTTAAAGGGATAAGAATGATAGAGGAGGAAATGGGAAAAGAAATGAGAATGATACATGAAAATTATGAAAAGAGAAATAACAGCTTGGTGAAAGAGACATAAAATAATACTAAAGAAGAATGGGCCAAATGGTCAAAAAAGTGGCACAAAAATTCACTAGAGAAAATAATTTCTTAAAAATTAGAACTAGGGAGAAGATGGTAGAATAATATAGAAGATTACTTGACTCTCCAAATTCCCCCATAAGTTAACATTATGTCTCAGCCTGAATGTTAATAGCAAAAGAACTATTTAAGACAACACAAGAATTGTTGAAAGTTATGACAAAAAAAAAGTCTAGACAATATACTTCAAGAAATTAGTAAGGAGGGGGCAGCTAGGTAGCTCAGTGGATTGATAGTCAGGCCCAGAGACAGGAGGTCCTGGGTTCGAATCTGGTCTCAGACACTTCCTAGCTGTGTGACCCTGAGCAAATCACTTAACCCCCTTTGCCTAGCCCTTACCACTCTTCTGCCTTGGAACCAATATACAGTATTGATTCCAAGATGGAAGGTAAGGGTTTTAAAAGAAAAGAAAAGAAATTATTAAGGAAGATTGCCTGGAAGTTTTAGAACTAGTAAGTAAAATAGAAATTGAAAGAATCCACTGATCACCACCTGAAAGAGACCTCAGAATAAAAACTCACAG
The DNA here is from genome assembly GCF_027887165.1 of Monodelphis domestica. Classification (NCBI taxonomy): domain Eukaryota; kingdom Metazoa; phylum Chordata; class Mammalia; order Didelphimorphia; family Didelphidae; genus Monodelphis; species Monodelphis domestica. The sequence goes on from NC_077229.1 coordinate 387,913,068, forward strand.
GAATATTACACTTAAGTTTTTAAGGTCCTAAATTAAGAAGAAATTATCACAAGTAACTAGAAAGAAACAATTTAGATGTTGTGGAGCTATAGTCAGGATAACACAAGATTTAGCTGCTGCTATATTAAAAGACTGAAGGGCATGGTCCATGATAAATTGAAAAGCAAAAGAACTGTGTTTATAACCAAGAAGAGCCTACCCAGAAAAAAAGAGCATAATCTTGCAAGGAAAAGAATAAGATATCTAATGAATTAAGGGATTGGGTATTCTTAAAGAAATTCTTAAAGAAATAACTATATAGAAAATCTGACCTATAAATATCAGGAGAAACATAAAAAAGTAAACATGAAAGATCAATTGTTGAATGTAAGTTTACTTCTATCAGAAAACATTATTTCTAACCCTTAAGAATGATATCTTTATTTAAGTAGTTCAAAAGAGCATATATAGGTAGAAGTTTTGTAGTTGAACTGAATATAATGGAATGATCCTTAAGAAAATGGAATCGAGTAGGAGATGTAAAATGGAACAATGATCTCATATAGAAGCATGAATGGAAGAACTGTTAGAGTGGAAAAGGAAGAGGGAGTGGAGGGCTGGTAGTGCTGGAACTTAGTTCTCATCAGATCTAAGGCAAAATATCTACATCTACAAGTATAAAAGTCTTCTTTTTTTTTACATTTATAATTTTTATTTTATTTTTTAACTCAAAGATATTTTGTTTTCCCAATTACACAGAACAATAATTTTCAACATACATTTCCCAAAATTATAGAATCTAAACCATCTCCTTCCCTCCCTTTCCTCTCTTGCTGGTAGATGGCAAACAATTTGATATGGGCCATACATGTATTATTATGCAAAAGACATTGCCATATTTAAAAGTCTTCTTAACTTAAAGAGAAACAGAAGGGCAAAGGAATAGGATAAGAGAAGAATTTTTAATAACAAAATTTTACATTGTTTTCCAAAGTTATGAGAGAGGAACTTTTAGAAGGATGTGCAGATTAAGAGAAAAGAGGGCAAGGGGAATGGACAAAGCAAAAAAGAAGGGATTCTTAGAAGGGTGAGATGATTTAGAACTAGGAAGGGAGAGGATAAAGGAGAGACTCAGAAGGGGTATCAATTAAAGAGGTAGAAGTTATTTTACCTAATTAAATGCCAGAAGATTGAAAGAATTTAAATGAAACAGAAGAGTACTTACAGAAATATATACTGCTTATTTTATATTTTTGTAATTACTCTTCCATTTCACTCTTTTCATTTTTGATGCTAGTGATTTGGTTTTATTCCTTTTTAAAAAAAATCATGTTAACCAATGTTTTCTATATTTTGTTGTTTTGGTTAAAAAACACCTTAGTTTTATTTATTAATTCAATGCTTTTAGTTTCAATGTTTTTAGTTTTAGTGCTTTTTAGTTTTAGTTTCTCACATTTAGTTTTATTAATCTCACCTTTAAAAGAGACCAGGTATCATATTTCAAGAAATTATTATGGGAAAACTACCCTGATATCTTAAAACCAGAGGGTAAAACAGAAATTGAAACAACCCACTGATTATATCCTGAAAGATATCCCAAAATGAAAACTCCCAGAAACAATATAGCCAAATCCCAGAGCTCCTATGTCAAGGAGAAAATACTGCAAACAGTCAGAAAGAAACCATTTAAATATCATGGTGCCAGTCAAGATCACACAAGATTTAGCAGCTTCCACATTAAAGGTGCAGAGGGCTTAGAATAGGATACAGGCTATGATTACAACTAAGAATAACATAATTAAAACTGAGTAGTAATCATTCAGGGGGAAAGAATGGATATTTAATGAAATATTTTCACTATTTCTGATGAAAGACTAGAGCTAAATAGAAAATCTGCAACTTATTTATTTATTTGTTTGTTTGTTTTTAGGGACCCTTACCTTCCATCTTAGAATTTCTAAGGCGGAAGAGTGGTAAGGGCTAGGCAATGAGGGTTAAGTGACTTGCCCAGGGTCACACAGCTAGGAAGTGTCTGAAACCAGATTTCAACCGAGTACCTCCCATCCCTAAGCCTGGCTCTCAATCCAGTGAGCCATCCAGCTGCCCCCAAGAAAATTTGCAAGTTAAACACAAAACTCAAGAGAATCATAAAAAGATAGACATGAAAGAGAAATCATAAGAGATTTAATAAAGTTAAACTGTTTATACCTATGTGAGATTATACATGTAACTCTTTTAAAATATTTTATTTATACCCCTATTATATGTAAAAACTTCTTTTTGTTTTGAGTTCAAAGTTCTTTCCTTTCTTCAGACCTTCCCTTTTTCCCTCCCTCCCTCTCTCCCTGCCCTTTCCCCTCCCTGAGATGGTAAGTAATCTGATATTTTTTTCATATAATTTTACATTTGTAATCATGTACTTTTTTGATTCTGTACAAGGACATTATAGCAGTTGTGTATGCCATTTTCCTGGTTCTATTAACTTTGCCAAAGCAAAGATTTTTGAGGGAGCAATACGGAATATGGACTGGAGAAAGAGGCTAGGGAGCAAGGGAATTTAATTAATAGATTGAGGGAATAATCCAAATCAGAAGTAAAGAAAGGTAGAGTGGAAAAGAGTGGAGAAAATGACATGTATGTTTATAAGAGAAGATGTGGATATGTAATGAAAGAAGTATGGTAACTGACTGGATCTGAGGGGTAAAGAAGAAAGAAAAGTTGAGGATGATGTGGGTTGCAAACCCTGGGTGACTGGAATGATGCTGGTGCCCTTGACAGAAATAGGAAGTTATTAGCATATGATTACAGGTGTAAAAGAGAAGAAAATGAGCTATTTATTTAAAAAGATCAACTATCCTATAATGAAAGGGTTAATTTCATTTTGGGATGATCTGCAACCCAGGGACAGGCATCTTTGGAAAGGTGTTCATTCACCTAGGCTCCACTGCCAAGTAGGAAAGTTGTGAAATGCTTTGTGAATTATTTCATGTCAGATAACTAAGGAGAAAATAAGAACAGTAACCTTTATTACAGTTATTTCACCTTATTAGCAAAGTATAAGGTACAGCTCTCATCTTTACCTATTCACCTACACTACAAAGTGGGAGGAAAGCATTGAATAGGTGTAATACAAATGCACAGTGAATAATAATGATAACATTTCACATGTATATAGAGCTTTACAAAATACTTTTCTCACAACTCCTTCATCCCTTTAGGACAAAGAAAGTTCTCCACCTTCAGAGCAAGAACTGTTGGGAGTTAGGATGCAAATGAAAGCATAAAATTTTTCAATTGTTTATTTGTGTTTATGTTTTGGGGTTTTGGTTGTATAAGATTACTCACTTACAAAAATGAACAGTAAGGAAATGTTTTGTATGATAATACATGTATAATCCAGATCGAATTGCCTGCCAGCCATGAAAGGGGTAAGGGAAGGGAGGGCAGGAGATAAGTTCAATCATATAACTTAGGAAAACATGTGGAAATTTATTACATATAATTGGTAAAATAAAAAATAGAAATAAAATATAAAAAACCCACAACTCCTTGATCCCTAAGTTCTTTGATTCCACACAGGTAGTAAAGATATTATTATTCCTCTTTTAATGAGAACGAAGCAGTAAAAAAATATAGACATACATTAAATTATAGTAACTACATTAAGGGACATTCAAATCTATAATCCTATAGAAAGACTCAATTTTCCCACATAAAACACTGAACATTAACTAAATGGTTCAGTGGTCAGGTTCATCATAACCCTTTAAGCTCATCAAGTAGCTAATATTATATTCAATTTGGATGCATATCAGGATCTCAAGTGATTTAGGCATGAAATTCAAGCAGGATTTTTACTTACCTCTTGGTATTTTGTACCCAGTCTCTCCTGGTTTTCTCAAGTTTCTTAGGATATTGTCAGAATAAACATTTATTAGCATCCCCATTAGCCATATGGCACAACCTAAAAGGGAAAAAATAAAAGTAAAGATTTCCCTAGTGGTTATAAATATTAATATAACATTTAACACAAATTAACATAATTTTTTCTTTTTAAAAATTGATTTAATCATTATCACTACCAAAAACAATTTAAACACATGCAAAAATTATGTGCTATGCCACAAACTTCACATTGTTTATACTTTCTTTAAAAATACATAAATTATATATTTGTACATTGTTTATACTTTCTTTAAAAATACGTAAATTATATATTTGTGGTAATATAAACATTCTCTCCTTTTGAGTCCCCTCTGGATTTGTTTTGATATTTTTTCTCTTGATTTTGTGGCTATTCTTTTTAATGTAATCATGTTATATATTATTCTTATTCTCTTTTCATGTCTTCATATATCCCTTATTTTCTATATACTTCCAAAATTTATCATTCCTAATAACAAAATATATTTTATATTCAAGTATCACAGTCTACTCAGCCATTCCTCTTAATCATTGCATTTGCGTTATTTCTAGTTTTTTGTCATTACAAAGTTTCCATAAATATTTTCATATATACACATACTCACAATAATGCCTTAGTACCTAATCCTAGTAAGGGGATCTGTAGGTCAATGACCATGAACAGCTTAACAATTCTTAATATATATTTCTATTTCTTTTTTTTTTTAATTCACGGCAGATCTAGCAATGTAATATTATGTCTATATCTCCATGTTCCTATCAGCATTTAATTGGATCATCTTAAGGTCCATCTGATTGTCAGTTAACATGTATAATCAGGACTATATTTAGCTAAAATGATCACTAGGCAACAGATACAATTTGTTGCCAGATCCATAATTTTTCCAAAACCAGGTCTTTCCGATTTTCTACCTTTTCCAGTACTAATATATATATCAGGAATGTTACAGAAGACAGACATCAATCTTACAGCAACCCAATCCAACAAATTGTGGTATATGATGGTGATGGAATACTATTTTGCTATAAGAAATGATGAATAGGATGATTTCAGGAAGAGCTAGAAAGATAGACATGGATTGATGCAGAGAGAAATAAGCAGAATCAGGAAAACATTATACATGGAACAACAATACTGTGGAATGATCATCTGTGATAGACATGTCTATTATTGGTAATACAATGATCCAGGACAATTCTGAGGGGCTTAGGACAAAGAATGCTATTTACCTCCTGAGAAAGAACTGTTGGAATCAGAATGTAGATGAAAGCATATGATTTTTCAATTGTTTACTTGGCTTTATGTTTAGAAATTTTGGTTTTATAATATTATTCAATTACAAAAATGAACAATATGGAAATATGCTTTGCCAATGCAGCTGAGGAAGTCTCTAGGTGAAACGATTTTTTGTGCCACTGGACCCAGGCTTCCAACACCGAGAGAGTGGGACTGTCTCTGTGCATCAACTTTTCCACTTAAATCTCCTTCACGCACAAGTGTCTTTGTGCATACTATGAAAACGCACAAAGACAATCATCATACTTGGTTACCGAAAGACTACTACTACTATTAATATATGTATAACCCAGATTGAACTGCTTCCCAGCAGGGGGAGGGGAAAGGGAAGAGATGTGTCATATGTGTCATATGTGTCATATGTGTCAAGGAAGTTCATTCCGTCCCCCTCCTGAGTAGCTTGACCTGTCCATCAAAAATTCCTGACATAACACAGTTGTGCCAGGTTTGCGTCCCTGTACATGCTGTACAACAATAAAAGTTGAGGCTTTGGGCTTGAGGGAAGGATTGAAGCAAGAACAGAACAAAGAAGGAAGAAGTCGGGAACAGAGCAGGCAGGTAAAGGGGGTAAGGAAGAAGAGACTTGCCAGCTAGGGACCATGTGTTCAGGTTACTTAGAGAAGTAATTGTCTACCCTTTCTAATAAACTTTATAAAATATATATCTGGGTAGAAATATTTCAATTCTTATACATATAACTTAGGAAAACTTCTGTGAAAATTTGTTATTACATATAATTGGTAAATATATATTAAATATATATATATATATATTATATTTTTAAATGTAATTCACATTTATTAACATTTTAAAGCTTGTCAGTTAGAAGGGATCTCAGAGGCCATCTCATTTAACTGAAGAATTCTGTCTATAACATACCAACAAAGTGTTCAATCTTTGCCTAAAGACTTTCTCTCTACTGTACTAATCTTCTTATTAGGGAGTTAAAGCTATCCAAAGTTAATATGAAGTCCATGCTACTAATTTAAATACAAAGCTTATAGGTAATCTAGCCTTCATAAACTCTAATAGTTCATTATTTAAATAGTTTTTTTTAAATTTCTATTTCTACATTAACCTCAAAGTATATAGTATAAACATTATTATCTTCATTTCAGTGATGAGGACACTGAAAGAAACTCAGGTAGTTAAATAAACCAGGACTCAAATCCACTTCTTCTGCCCCTGAGATTGATATTCTTTCTACTATATTATGTTGCGTTTTAATAGTCAGAAATAACATTTTATCATGTAATTGGTTATCAGACTTACCTATGATAAAACGGGGATCTTTTATCCAGTTATCAGAGTACTCTGCATAATTACTCAAGTATTGGCTTTGCAAGAATCCATTAAGGGTGCAGAACAGAAATGCACTCAAGAATATGAAGAGTGGTACCGGCTTTCCTCCACGAATCAGAAAAGGGAAAATTAATGCCCTAAGGAGAACAATTGACAATTTAATAATCACATAGATTGGTGAGCTCAACAAAGGAGGTACTACCTACAATGATGCAAATTATAATCTATCTATGCTTCACCACCCAATGTAGCCCCTTTCCCCTTTCTTCTGTCAGGAAAGGAAGGCTAAGTGTGGAAGGACTGACATATCCAGTGTGAATGAAACTGGAGCATGCAGGCTCTCCATTTGGCATCCTTTATTCTATGCATCCAACCTGCCCATCTATGAACGAAAGAGATGGGTTAGCCATATGGTAAGAGTAAGAAATACTGTTACAAATAAACTTGATCTGAAGGCTCATCACCAGAGTTATAAGTACTTATTAGCAAAGATAGAGAGTGGAGAGAGAGATAGAGAAAGAGAGTGAGAGAGATTTCAGATTTACTAATTTAAGAAGATCAAATATCAGATTTGAGCCCAGCAAGGTCCCCCCATGACAAGCTGTCACTTCCCAAGCATCAGCCCAGGGAGTCAGTCCACTCAAGAGCAGAAATTAAAAACAACAACAACACAACATATATATATATATATATATCCTACTCTCCTTCTGAAGCTTGCATTTTAAACCCCACTAGCTCCTCCCTCTGTGGTGACATTGTATGTTGACACTGATGCAAAGCCAATAGAAATGACATTACTCTGTGACACCTATGTCTTATTGTTGGGGTGATGTGGGATGGAAGTATTTTACTTCACACAATACATAATGTACAGCTGATGTGCTTTACTGGTATTTTCTTAATGTTATCTTTAATACTTTAATACTACCTTCAAATCTCTAACAACCTAGTTTATGAAATTTAAATAAAATCAGAAAGTCATAGGCTCTTAGTATGTGGCTTAAAGGTAAGGTTATTTTGTAAATTAATTACTTATTGTTCATTATTAAAGATTTCAGTAATATAAAATATAGAAAACTATTAAAATAAATGCTTGAGGTAAGAATGATATGAGATATAGAACTCATAGTGGTATTGCTAGATCCATGGTTATATATAATTTTATAGCTCTTTGGGCATAGTTCCAAATTGCTCTACAAAAGGGACAGTTCAGGTAACAACTCTACCAACAATATATTAGTGTCCCATTTTGCCACATCTCATCTGTGATAAAAGGATGAAAAGGTTTGCAATTTTCAAAACTGTTGCAAAAAAACTGAGAAATGCAAACCTAGGAATCACAGTGGCATGTGACCAAGGGTCACAAGGGAGCCTGAGGATCTGGGAAGATTCCATGGACCAAATGTTTGTCTTGACCTTGTCTGCTCTCCTGGAAGACCAAAGGAGGAGTTTGCCTGTGACCAACGGAGGGAGGAGTTTTTTTCTGGATTCTGGCTGCTGGCAGCATCAGTCTGGATTTACTTGAACATCTAATAGCAAAAGATCCTGGCTCTTTTTGATTTGGACTCCTGTTGTAAGATTGGGATATTTGGGAAGTTAAGGTTTTAGTTTAGTAACATAGATTAAATTATTTAATATAGTTTAGTTAGTTTTAAAATAAGAATAAGTATATCCCTAAATCCTTATTCCTTTCCCTTCCCAAACAATAAAGCAGATTTATTTATGTTTTCCTCTTGTTTCTCCCTTATCTCAAATCTTACCTTAACACATCCAACATATATCATTTTCCTTTATTGTCATATTGGCCAATCTAAGAGGTGTGAGGTGATACATCAGTATAATTTGCATTTCTCTAATCAAGAGTAATTTAGACCATTTTCATATAATTATTGATAGCTTTAATTTCTTTATCTGAAAATCGCTTGTTCATATCCTTTGCCCATTACTAATTGGGTAATGACTTGATCCAGTTATTTTTGTATTTGAGAATTCAGGCCTTTCTAAGAGAAATTTGCTGTAAAATGTTTTCCCAGTTTGTTTTTTCCCTTCTAATATTGGTTATAATGGCTTTATTTGTACAAAGCCTTTTAAATTTAATATAATAAAATTTATTATATCTTAAAATGCTTTCCATAGCTTGTTTGGTCATAAATTCTTCTCTTCTCCATAGATCTGTCAGGTAAATTAGTCCATGCTCCCCTAATCCTGTTATGGTATTATGTCTAAATCATATAACCATTTTGACCTTATCTTGATACATGGTACTAGCCTATACTAGTTTCTGCCATACTGTCATATAGTGATATTATCAAATAATGACAAATTATCTCAAAAGCTGAGATATTTGGGTTTATCAAATACTTGATTGCTATGGTCTTTCCCCCCCTTTATATTATGTATCTAATATATTCCATTGATCTACCATTCTATTTCTTAGCCAGTACAGATAATTTTGAAGATTATTGCTTTCAAAATGAATATTCTTTATTATATTTTTAATTTGGAAAATAGTATAACCAGGTAGCCTAATGATATAATCCAACTGACTATGGTAGTGAATTATTGTATACCCTATATATAGTACATTAGTAGAAAAACACAAGTTGTTGGGAGGAAGGGAGGAAATAGGTTTAGTGGTGTCCAATTGTGGTAACAAATATAATTCTTTGATAATATAGATAATTCAGAAAACTTGATAATATAAATAAGAAAACTTCCAAAATCCATGAAAAAGCATAACAGTTGTGAATCTTAAAACTGCTCAGAATCTACCTTGGAACATTTGGTTAAGGCTATTCCCCATTTAAACAATGAAGGTAGTTGGTCAGGAATGTATATGAGAACTTTACATTACTCCACCCATACTTAGGCATACTTTAGGGGAAGATAAAGTTGTAAAACTCCTTACTGAACAATAAGAAAAAGTCCCCAACCCATACTTATAATGAGGCCAAGCCCTTAAGATAGGACTATTTTTAGATCTAATACAAAAGGGTGCTAAGTACCTATGAAGGTCAAATTAATCACTAAAAGGGCAAGCTTAGCAAAGAGATGTGAATTAAGGTGATAACAAGATATGAATTAAGAATGGTCAGTCCTTTGGAAAACGTCTCCTGTGATTGGTAGATGTGAAAACTTAGGGGAGGTGACATAGGAGAAATTTCTCTTTAAAAGGAGCTCTCTGAACCAGTTCAGGCGAGTTCGAGTTAGTTCAGCTTTGGTGGCTGAGTTGGAACTTGGACTAGTTGGAGTAGCTGGGTTTCTTGGTGGTTGAACTTGGTTGAGCTCAGGAGCTGAACTGGAGGGTCTCTCTGAACACTAGAGTTTTGCCTGGGACAAAATCTTATGGTGAGTGATTAAAGACTGACTTAGTTTCTCTCTTAAAGAGAAAGGCCTAGGCCAATGGCCTAGTCCCTAGCCTTTTCTTATTTCCTCTTACTCTGTCTCTCTCCCTTTCTTTAATTCTTTCATTTATATTAATTAAAATCTCCATAAAACCCAGCTGACTTGGGTATTTCTTATTTGGGAATTTTTCCCATGGCGACCACTTATTTTTGATATAAAATCAAGACGCTAAAAATTATCTTTACAGTTTGGGCAATTCACTGTCTTGAAACCCATATTTTCGCGGTCACAGTTTATGGCAACCACTCTTTTGTCTGTAACACAGTTCAAAATTAATTCACAAGAAAAAAAGATATTTCATGCTCTATAAAATATTGTCAAAATAGTACTTAAAGACAACAAAAAATATTTAGTACTTGCAGTGCTATCACATGTTAAAAGAACATCTATAAAATACAATTATAGTATCAATTCTTTGAGTCTCTGCTGCCATCCCCCAACTTTATTAATGATTGATTCACTTCTTGTTTAGTATGAGATTACTAATTCAGTTCAGGATGGGTTAAAGACTCTGGGTCCTTCAAACATTCATCACTGGAAAGTGTACTTCTATTCACCTTCCTTTCAACACATTTGATACAGTGACTAGTTTTATGTAACACTGGTTTTTCCACAGGTTCTCTTTCCTATTGAATGAATTTGTTCACTAAGTATGTTACCCAATGTTTCTATTTTCTTTTCTTTTTTTTTTAAACCCTTACCTTCTGTCTTGGAGTCAATACTGTGTATTTGCTCCAAGGCAGAAGAGTGGCAAGGGCTAGGCCATGGGGGTAAAGTAACTTGCCCAGGGTCACACAGCTGGGAAGTGTCTGAGGCCAGATTTGAACCCAGGACCTCCCATCTCTAGGCCTGGCTCTCAATCCACTGAGCCACCCAGCTGCCCCCCCCCCCAATATTCCTATTTTCTAAATAAAAATTTCCAAAAATCAGAGGACAGATGCTTTGATTTTGCAAACTGTACATTATTCTACAACAACTTAAAGAAACACTTTACAGAAACAATTGAAAGTGAGCAATGAGACTAGTTCATATTTGGATAAGTTTCTGCATGTTCCATAGGTTATTACTTTTCCTTTGCACATATTGAATATTTATCCCTCTGGAGTTCAAACTAGATTTGGATTATTCCACTATGTCAGCAACAATAATCCCCATGGTGTGAATGACCTCAAGTGTTTTTCTGCATTTTAGGAAAAAATCTTTCATGAAGCAATAGTATTCCTATTTTCACAAATGGGTTTTGTAGTAAGTAGAAAGAGACCAGAAAACATGAGTTCCAGTCATGATATTTCTAATAACTAATTAAGTTAAAACTTCATTGGCATCAGTAACCTAGAAAATGGGTGGTCTAGACTAGATGACCTTTGGGTTCCCTTCCAGTTCTAAAATTGTGCTCATGTTTTGTAGTTCTTGCCCTTCTTTGAACAACCATATCACATTATACTCTTCTCACCACACTTCCATACTCTCTTTTGTGACTGTTTGTATATGTCTTATCTTCCATCTCAAATTATAAGACTATTCTGCAGTCTATAAAGAAATGATTGTCTTATTCTTCTTTTTATTTCTTCACTTCTTCCTTAGTAGCAGAACTAAATTAATTTAACTGAGGCAAAATAAAAAAATAATAAAACTTAATTAAGAGGGCATCAGAGGATACCCTGAATGAGAAGGGATACTAGTGCCCAATAGCTGGTAGAGGGCAAAAGGCAAAAAAGAGGGTAAGTGAAAGGAAAGCTACCAATCATGAATAAGTGATGTATGAGTTGGGAAGCCATCCATATTCCTTAAACTAAAATTCTTAAGTATTTTTCATTGTAATAGATGTTATTGACAAAAATATTTCCTACAGAAAAACATCTAAAAATGAGTTTAAGACCCCAAATTAAGAGTTGGAAAGCACCATAGAAACCAAGTCCAATCTCTCATTGTGTTATTATTGTTTAGTTGTTTCAGTCATATCTGACTCTTCATGACCCCATTTGGGGTTTCCATTTCCTTCTCCAGCTCATTCTATAGATGGGGAAACTGAGGCAAAAAAAGGGTTAAGTAACTTGTCCAGGATCACAAAGCTAGTAAGTATCTAAGGCCACACTGACCTCTGGAAGATAAGCTTTCCTGACTGCAGACCTAGCATTCCACTGAGCCACCTAGCTGCTCAACTCTCATTTTACAAATGAGGAAATAGAGTCCTAGAGAAATAAAATTATTTGCTCAAAGTTATACAGCTATTAAACAGGGGCAGGATTTAAACTCAAGTCTTTTGACTCCAAATCCAATACTTTTCACTATATTATCAAGCACCTTCTTACATATATCAACAAAAAGTTATGATTGTATATTGATTTACTTCATATACAAAACTTTTTAGGAATCAAGTGTGCAATATGAGATCAAACTATACTAGGGATACTGTCAAATTTTTAACAATAAACATTTCTTTATCTCATTAAATTTGATGTTAGGTTTTATAAGTCTTAAAAATTTTGTAATTACATTTTTCTTTTCCAAACTACATGTGAATACAACTTTAAATAATATTTTCTGACATTTTTCTTCCATGTTCTCTCCCTCTCCCCCTCCCAGGATGGCAGGTAATATGATATTGATAATATTGATTATAGATTTAATATTATTATCATTCATTATTAGTAAGATTAATCTGTTGAGTTGTAACTTGATTTAATAAGGAAAAGTCAGTTTTAGTTGATTGAATAACAAATATAAAACACCTATAATATATAATCGTAGTAGTAATCACTTATAATTACATAGACCCCTTTAATCATATATATAGACCTATAGAAGTAGTAATAATATTTTCTCTTGTGTGCAAATAAGTTCTATCTCTGCTTTTGAGATTGACTTACTTGATGTAGAAACCTGTTTTTGAGATGACTGTGCAAAATGACTGGAGAATAAGGTGACCATAGAGCAGTCAAAATTTCCACTGAGAATATGTACATTTTGCCAGTACTATTGTGAACATCCAGCCTACTCTTGAGCTCTCTCAAAAAGAACAGTACATAGGAGCCTCAGGACTCTTTCTTGGAGAGGACAGTGGACAAGTTCCTTTTTTCCAAAAAAAATCTATAAAGATCTGTCACTTAATATTCAGGATCTCTGACTAAGCTGGGACTATCTGCAGACTTGTTGACTCTATCTGTCTCATGAGCATATTGACAACAATGTATTTAGCTTTTGTGATATTGATTACTATCATATTAAAGTCAATTTGCTCAGAAGGTTGATCTCAGCCTTTGTTACAGACAAAAGAGTGGTTGCCTTAAACTGTGACTGCGAAAATATGGTTTCAAGACTTTGAATTGCCAAAACTGTAAAGATAATTTTTTGTGTCTTGATTTTATATTAAAAATAAAGTGGTCGCCATGGGAAAAATTCCCAAATATGAAATACCTAAGTCAGCTGGGTTTTATGGAGATTTTAATTAATACAAATAAAGGAAAGGGAGAGAGAGAGTAAGAGGAAATAATGGGAAAAGGGCCTAGGCCTGAGCTTTAAGAGAGACTAGTCAGTCTTTTATCAAATCACCACAAGATCCTTCCAAGCAAAACTCTAGTGTTCAGAGAGACCCAGCTACTCCAACTAGTCTGAGCTCCAACTCAGCTACCAAAGCTGAGTTAACTCAGAGGCCTAAACCCCTTCCTTTTAAAGAAAAGTTTCTTCTATGTCACCTCCCCTAAATTTCTACATCTACCAATCACACTAGACATTTTCCAAAGGACTGACCATTCTTAATTAACACCTGAGTAGACTAAAACTTTTGAGTAATTCATACCTGAGTAGACTAATCTTGTCCTTTGCAAGTTGCCTGATTAATTTGATCTTCATAGATACTTAGTACCCCTTTGTATTAGATCTAAAAATAGACCTAGCTGAAGGGTTCTTGCTTCACTTTAAGTATGGGTTGGGGACTTTTCATTGTTCAACCAGGAGTTTACAACTTTATCTTCCCCTAAGGTATGCCTAAGTATGGGTGGAGTAATGTTAGAGTTCCCACCTTCCTGACCAAAGTCCCTTCATTGCTTTAAAATGGGGAATGGTCCTAACCAAATGTTCTAATGTAGAGTCTGAGAAATTTTAAGATTCACATCTTTTATTTTACAATATGGATTATACACATGCTATCATGTAATACTTATTTCCATGGTTTTTTATGTTGTAAAAGAAGCTATATGTTACTCAAACAAGAAAAAAAATCTTATAAAGGAAATAAAGTGAAAAATGGTTTGATTCAATTGACATTGAGACTCCGTTGTGTTTTTCTATGGTAATTGATAATCTTTTTTGTCCTGAGTTTCTTGGAGTTGTCTTAGATGATCATCTTACAACATTGCTATTACCATGTACAATGTTCTGCTGTTTTTGTTTACTTCACTTTTCATCACTTGACATAAGTCTTTCCAAATTTTTTTATGATTGTCCTGATCCTCATTTCTTATTGCATAATATCCCATTACTCACACTCCACAATTTATTGAGTTGATATATTGATGGGCATCCCTTCAGTTCCACAAAAAGAGCTGCTATAAATATCTTTGCATAAATAAGACATTTTCTCTTTTCTTTGATCTCTTTGAGATACAAAACTAGTAGTGATATTGCTATATCAAAGGGTATGCACAATTTTATGGCCCTTTTGGGATGGTTCCAAATACCTCTCCAGAATTTTTATATTAGTTCACAACTTCATCAACAGTGTGTTAGTGTCCCAATTTTGATACACCCCCTTCAACAGTTATCATTTTCCTTTTTTGGTCATATTAGTCAATCTGACAGCTATGAGGTGATATGTCTGAGTTGTTTTAAGTTGAATTTCTCTAATTTAATAGTGATTTGGAATTTTTTTTTCACAGGAATAAGGAGTTTTGATTTCTTCATTTGAGAACTGCCTGTTCAGATCTTTTGGCAATTTATGAATCAGGATACAAGTCTTCTATATAGGAAAGCAGGACAAAGTTGACTAACACAAAGAATAAAGTAATTTCTATTTTTTCAAAAGCTATACATAGTATTTTTATGCACATAAATACTGTAATAACAAATACTAATTGTACTGTTTAACCAAGATAACTTTGTTCTTCCTCTTCTTCATTCTTATTTGATTTAAACTTTATAACACTGAGCCCTCAGTATGTATACCACGAAAAGGAACCCTGTTTGGTCAAGTAGAAACATTTCTTAGAAAAAAAAATAGTATCTTTCATATTTTTTCCTTTCTCTCTACTTCAAAGGACAGACATTACCCTAGCTCTGACCCTCATCACTTTTTACCTGGCCTCTTTCCTATGTAGCTTCCTATATTCCAATAGTTTTCTAATTGATCTTCTCATTTCCAGTCTCAAGTCAATTAAATTCAATAAGCCTTTATTAAGTACCTACTATGTGCCAGGCATTGGGCTAGATACTGGAAATACAAAGCCAAAAACAAAAATCTCTGCTCTTGATATCTTGGTTCCATTGGAGGAAAACAAGTAAACAGATAAATACTAGATAAGATAGACATATAAACTATACTATAATAGACATAAACTATTATGACCCAAAGTGAAAGACAATGCAAACTATGCCAAATGTGTTATGGATGGTGAACACTTTTCAGCCACCTCCAGGTTTTCACCCAAGTTGTCTTATGCCGTGTTCATCAAATCTACCCAGACCCCTAGTTTGTAAGGGACGTCACCCACAAAATCTTACACCCATGCCTTATTGTGCTTTGGTTCTCTAAGGCTATCCTGTCAGAGGGTAATCTCTGGTAATCCTTGTAGATTCTTCCACACTAGAAAGGCTTCTCCTCTAGTTATAGCAACAAGCAACAGACGGGGTCAAATTTCTCAAGGTCATACTAGCTAAGTAGAGAAAGTTATAAACTCGGTATAGGGAGTCTGGGGTTGTGTTAATCCTTTGGCTACAATGACTAATTCGCCAAAGAAAACAAGAAAGTACCTTTTAGCTACAACAGTAATAGCTGAAAAAGAGGCAAAGTTAATAAATGGCAAGGGTGAAGAAGAGATGATTAAAGATAAAAAGAGCTGTTAAGCTGAGGCGGGAGGCTGTGCCAGTTCTTGGGGAAGGATCCCATTGATGGATAGCGAATATCTATGACAAAGCAAGATCCAACCCAGCCTCTTGGGGTCACAGAAATAGGACTCTTCCGACCTGTTATGGACTCTCTCCTTTTCTTTATACACTCCTGACACCTAAGGCTATCCTCTTTTGCTTCCTCTTGGAGGGAAAAACTCATGGGGATTACGGGGGGGGGGGGGGGGAGTGCCTTTGGGAAAGGCTGGAGGCCACCCCACCTTGCCCAACTCCAGATGCCCCAGTTTCTTTTTGGAGGAGACAAGAGGATGGACCCTTCTACAAACACACCTCCTCAACACCATTACCTTTGCAGGTAGTGGAAGACGAACATGGCCAGGAGAATGCGATTGGGCCAGTGGCTGAAGTGCTTGGCCGGGGTGCAGGTGACCACGTAGAGGGGCACAAGCAAGGACGGCAGCTCCTGCAAGGACCATGCTAGCTTCACTGGCAGAGGAGGGCCAAAACTGGCGCTGGCATGCCGGCCATAGGGAGATCCCACGAACGTCTGCACCACCCAGAAGATCGGCCCCGAGAGTCCCATTAAGAAAGAGAACAACTCTAAGTTACCAAGTCCCGCCACGAGCGTCATGGTCCCGGCAGGCAGGGCTTGGGGCAGATTGCACACAATTCCTGAGGATGGTCCCAGCAATAGAGTCCAGAGGGGAAGGGAGCGGGAGAAGATGAGGTAAACACCAGCCTGGGATCCGAGGTCTCGGCTTTACTCAGGCCAAGCCGTAGGGTAAGGAAACAAGCGGAATGTGCAGCAGAGTGAAAGTTTAAAGAGTGGACTATGGAGAATAGAGCAAAGGAGAGCTTCAACATAGAACTAGGTAAAGGAGATTTCAAAAGGAAGCGGCTGAGGGAAGAGCCCGGGAATCAGGCGGTCAAGAGCGGAGAACGTTGATTGGCAAGTGAGTCCTTTTAACTCTAAGGAAGAACTCCGATTGGACAACAGTGCCTCCTCTCTCCTCCCTTCCAGGCCCGAGAAGATCCATGTGTGACAGATGCTGAGCAAACTTGTAATGCTGGTAATTCAAAGAGTCACCTGCTCTCCCGTTGCGTTTGGTGTCTTTCCCAAACCGGTCCAGGAACCCTAGACCAGTACGCATGCGCTCCAGGCCTAGGGTGCCTTGAATAGTGCCTGCAAAAGAAAGCTTTTCACTGAAAAGGCATCTTAGGGGTATAGCCTCCTGATGGCCATACGCCGTCAAAAACACTACTGCCATTTCTAGGACTTCATTCAACGGAGAAGTCGGATTTGGGGATTTTCTTCCTACTTCTCTCCTTAGGCTTTGTCGTAGACGACTGTTGCTTGGTTTGGGGCCTAAGAAAAAGGCCCCCCTCAAACTGGGACGTGCAGGCGGCATCATTCTGAAGCTCTTGGCGCGCCGCGTGGTCTCGGGTTTCGGTAGCATGGGTCGGCGGTACCGGAACCGGCGACGCTCGCAGCAGCAGCAGCAGTCTCAGCAGCAACGCCCTGAATCCCGAGAGGATGCGACGGACAGGGATGGGAAGCGGGATAAGTCGGTAAAAAGAAGGGCTGTGCGCTGGAGGGTAGGGTGCGTGGGACAGCCAGGACCGGGCTACCGGAGGAATAGACTGGAGGCCCCAGCAGGACAGACCTACCCCGCCCCCCGGGGGCTCTGGTGACTTCTTGTCCTATAGATCCCCACAGGACTTCAGGAGCCCCCACGGTTTTCAAGGGCAGCCGCGAGGAGCGTTCCTCAGTCTTTCTCCTCTTTCCTCAGGGCTGGGAAGGTGGTTACCCCGAGATCATCAAAGAGAACAAATTGTTTGAACATTACTACCAGGAGCTAAACATCGTGCCGGAAGGAGAATGGGAGCAGTTCATGCAGGCTCTCCGGGAACCCCTCCCGGCCACGCTCAGAATCACTGGATACAAATGGTACAGCCGGGCCGGCGATGCAGGGCTAGGGGAAGAAGGTGTTCTGTAACTGAAACACTTTTGGGGAATTAAGTCACGTGACCAACACTGGACTAGTGTGTATCGAGTGTTAATTGAAATTATAGATTTTTTTTAAATTATTAATCACACCTTTTTTGTTTTGTTTTTCTCTTGTGCAAACCTTTGACCGTCATACTTTTTTCCCGTTAGTGGATATAAATATTTTCGATCTTGTTAATGTAGACTATCCAGCATACAACATACACTTTCTTCCGTTTCTTTATGCCTTATTCTTCAGGATTTCTGTTCCTGTCATCTGCAGTAGATTCTACCCAATGTGCCTTCTGACTTTATATGGGTATGCAGGGAGAGGCAAGACCTGCACCTTAGGCCTTGCTTAAGTTATGATGTCACTTTATCTTAATCCCTTCTGTTATAATGATTTTATAAATGGTAAAATGCCAAAGCCTGCTTTTACCCATAAGGTATTTTTTTTTCTGGGTCAAGCATGAATTTGAGTTTCTGAAAATGTTTCCCCAAGAGTGGCAATTGTATAGCATTATATGGCCGAGTTTTTTACAAAGTGGGTTGTTAGGTGGCACAGTTTCTCAAATATCCAGGTAGCCCTCAGTCGTTTCTGGACCTAGCTCATTGTCCATTGGGATGTATCTATACTGATACATGATTTATGTAATTGAATGTAGTAGACTGGACAATAATCATTTTTATTTTTTTATTTTATTTTTTTTTACTATATAGGTTGATCTGTTAATAGGTCATAGGCTTCATGAGGAGATACTGTTCTGTTTTGGGTCTTGATGTCCTTGTCACAGTGTCTTTTTTTTTTTTTCAAATAACCCTTACTTTCTGTTTTAGACTATGTACAAGTCTTAATGCAGAAGATTTTAAAGCAGAAGAACAGTAAGAGTTAGGTATTTGGAGTTAAAGCCACTTGCTAGTGGTCACTAGTCTGAGGCCAGATTTGAACTCCAAGCCTGGCTCTATCTACTGAGCTCTAACCTGCCCTTCACAATATCATTAATAAACAAGAGAATCCCTCTTCCTTTTGGATTTTGTCCAGGGTATTATCTGTGACAGTGATAAACAATCTTTGACCGTACCTCTTGTTTTCTCTGTTCATGAAAATATCTTGATGTTTGATAAGGGTCTGCACAGTGGTTGTATTTTCAAAGTCTTCTATGACCGTAACATGCCAATCTTGTTGGCAGAAAGTATTTTAAGGCTACATTCTGTTTTATTGAGTCAAATGTGTTTTCTAATGAAATAATGAACCCAATAGCATTTTCTTACAACCAATATGAAGTTGTGATCTACTGGAGAAACTTATTTAAATGAAAGCTTGTTTATTCCATTCTTATTTAGGGTGTAGTCAAGAGCTGAACAGAACCTCAGACTAGTTAGTCCAACCTCTTCATTTTATAGTTAAGAAAATAGATCTGGGGAGATAAATTTGCCCATGGTCATACAGGTACAGTAAGCATCTACAGTCAAATTGGACTCTAGGTCTACTGACTCCAGAATCAGTACTCTTTCACTTGTACAATTCTGATACACTTAATATTTTATAGTAATACTTAATATTTGTAGCTCATTCCCATATAGATGATGTCTTTAAGTATAAGGATATGGCATATGGGTTGGTAATTTTTGTTGCCCTCTTGACAACCTCTTTTCTGGGAGTAGTAATGCATCTCCCCTTCCCTAAGAAAGTTTGTAAATTAACCCCACAGTGCTTTGGATTTGTGCTCTGTATTTGGTTTGGTCTAATTCTTCCCAAGTCCATTTTCTTAACTTTCATTTTTTGTATCTCATCACATTGGATTCTGAAATGTTTTAGAGTCCTAATACTGTAATTCCACTACCATTGATGAGGAAAATTCAGGTTACATATATAATGGTAAATCTATTGTATTTTCTATTTTTTTCTTGTACTCCTAATTGTGCCAACATACTGAAGGTAATCCAACAATCTCATCAAGAGTAGGAAATATGATCTGGATAGTTAGTGTGTTAATTTCAGACTACCATAGCATATGTCAGTTGATAACAGAATTAAAAACATTAGTACCTCCAGAAAAAAAACATCATTAATGAGAAAATGATCCTAACTATACTGAAAAGGGAATTTTAAAAATGTTTGGTTCACCACCAAACACTTGGTTTGGATGGATCATTTAATTCTTTGACCTTTGGAGAAAAGAAGGGATTGCAGAATAAATACAGCTTGATGGAAGTTTTTCTTTACTGTCCTTTGCCTTCTGCTTTTAGGTCTACAGGTTCAGATCATTGAAGTGATTTGGTAGGAATAGTTATATTAATGAAGTTTATTTTAAGCCTGTCATCTTGAAGGAAGAAAGAAAATGAGAAATATTTAGTTTAGTTTTTTTTGTTTTGTTTTTATTTTCAGTTAAGAGTAGTGATAGAAATAATGATAGATGCCTTATTTTCAAGCTTAAAAAAAAGTTAGCTTCAAATTTTAAATAAAGGTGTTTGGCAGTATTTCTTAAGGGGGGAAAATAATGTTTTAAGTTTTCTTTTAAATAAAACTGACATCAATTAAACTATCATCCCTTCTCAACAGCCATGCAAAGGAAATTCTACATTGCTTGAAGAACAAATATTTCAAGGAATTAGAGGATCTGGTGGTAGATGGACAGAAAGTTGAAGTACCACAGCCTTTAAGCTGGTAGGTAAAAGCATGTTTCTTGTTTCTGACTACTCTCATATCTAAATAATTGCTACTGTTAGTATGCTTTCCTATGATAACTCCATCCTGGATTGAGGTTTTTCATCTCGAGAAGTTTGTGCCATTTCTTTGCCATCTGTCATATATTGCCTTCTATGGCTAGATTTTGACTTGTACAAATTTACTTCCCTTAGATTAAGATAAATTTGACAAATTTGTTATACATACTTTTGGGGAAGGGACCATGACATGTTTCTCCTCAGTGCATTGCATGGAAATGATTTGATTAACTTAAATTAAACAAGCAGTCCTTTGAAATTGAAGTAATTCACATTTTGACTAGACTATCAAGTAAAAACAAAGTAGTACATCCATAGATCTTAATCTAGAAGAGAAAAGGAGATAATCTTGTCTAACTCCTTTATATTTTTTAGATTAGGAAACTAAAATTATAAGATTAAATGATGCTATTTTTGTGACATTGAATAGATAGAAGAACCTAGATTTGAACTCAGGATTTCTGATTCCATATCCATTGCTCTTTTTATTATGCAGTGCTGCCTTTTATTTGTTGTTCAGTTTTGAAGTGTCTGAGTTATTTTTGGTCGTTTGTAAAGATGCTTATAACAATTATTAAAAATGTAAATTGTAAAATAAATAACTTTCTTTTCCTCTCCAAAATTCTTAGTTTTCAGCTATGTCATGGTATATAATCATGATTTTTCCTTGTCATCTAGGTGGCTTATGAGTCAGGAAAGCCTGAGTTCAAGTGTGATTTCAGATACTTAAAAACTGTATGACTTTGGGCAAATCATATAACTGTTTTCCTCAATTTCCCCAACTGCAAAATGGGGATTATTATAGTAGCACCTACCTGTTGAGGATAAAATGGGACAATATTTGTAAAACAAAGTGCTTGACATAGTGTCTGGGACATAGTTGTTGCTATATAAATGCCAGCCAGCCATTATTATTTATTGTTATTAGTTCATTTTCATCAGATTGCTCTTATATGTTAATGGATTAAAAAATATATTTTTTGGTAAATATTTGGGCCTACTTTTCCTCTTTTTTTCTTTAATTGAGCACTGTTAGATTTAAAATGGTTGATGTCTTAAACTGTAGTGAGTTAAAATGGTGGAAGATATAAATTGTGATAGATATAAGAGAGGGTGAGTAAATTTGGCCGCAGAAAATATGTTTCACTACAATGTCTTGGTTTTAAATCAAATATAAGGTGGTTGCCAGGGAAATATTCCCAATTATTCAAATACCCAAGTCAACTGGGTTTTATAGAGATTTTAATTAATACAAATGTGGACTTAAAGAAAAGAGAGAAAGAGAGAAAAAAGGAAATAAGTATGAAGGGCCTTAAGCCAACATGGCCTAGACCTGAGTCTTAAGAGAGAGAGATCAGTCAGTCAGTCTTTTAACACTCACCACAAGGTCTGCCTAAGCAAGGATTCTAGTGACACCAGGCCAGCTCTATCTCAGCTGACTTCACCAGAGAGCCTTCCAGCCAGAGACTGTTCAAAAGGGCCTCTCTCCAGAACCTCCAGAGGGACAGAGTCCCCTTAGAGGAGCTCCAGCGGGACCTCCTTAGAGATTGTCCTCCAAGAGCTTCCCTTCTCCAGAGCCTCTCTCAAGAGATTCTTCCCAAGCGATCCTCATCAGAGATCCTCCAAAAGGATTTCTCCAAAAGGATATATCTTCAAGAGATTCTGCTTTTTCTTATATAGGGGTTTTTCTCCCATGTCACCTCCCCTAAGTCCCTACATCTACCAATCACTGTAGACTCTTTCCAAAGGACTGCCCATCTAAATTCCTGCTAAGTCGACAAATCTCCTCAGTAAGTCTGAAGGAGAGAAAACACAGCTGAGTCAACTAATCTCATCAAGAGAAAACTTGCCCGACCCTTTTAGGTACCTAGCATCCCATTGTATCAATTCTAAAAACAGGCCTGGCTCAAAGAACTCCTTGCTTTATTATAAGCATGGGTCCAAGTACTTTCATTGTTTAGCAAGGAGTTTTCTCTCCTAAAGCAGTCTTTAAGTATGGGTAGAGTAGGGGTCCTCCCATAGCAAGGAGTTTTCTCCCCTAAAGCAGTCTTAAGTACAGTTGGAGTAGAGGTCCTCCCATTTCTGATCCTGGCGAGTTCTCACATCAAAATGGGGAATGTTTGTCAGTAGGGAATTTGTTCCAATTAAGAATTCCCCGATGGGGAAATTTTTAACATTCACAAGTCTGAGAGATTTCAAGATTTACAGCACTTCAGTATTCTATGTCATCTTAATCAAATTAAGGAAGAACTGAAATTAGAAATAAACTTATTTGACTCATTAGTTAGATTTTTTTGAGAAGATGAAGTTTGAAATTCATCAGTCAGGCTTTTTTTGAGTACCTGCCATGTTTTAATCATCTTGCTAAGTACTGTGTGCATTTATACAAATAAACAAAAGAAGTATGAGACATCAAAAGGCTCACTAAACTAGTTGGAACACAATACTGGTGAATAGTGTATGGCATATAATTTATTGTCTAAAATTCCCCTACACTCTTCCTGTATGTACATTTATCTTGAAAGTAATTCTGTAATCCTGAGTTAATACTTGGTCCAAAATCTAAGGGATATGTCTTTCAAGTTCAAGTATTCTATGGGCAAATCAATTTTTTAATTATTATGCTATAGAGTAGGAAATGATTGAAGATGATGAAAGAAATGATCAAAGAACTTTGAAGGAATAAAGAGGAGCCTTTGAAAACTAGAGCATGATCTGAGGAGTCAAGAACATTAATGGAGATTAGCAGGGGAGGTTGTGATTGATGATGTTAGATACCCAGAATCATAGAGAAGAATGAAATCAGAGAAAAAGTTAATGAATTTGGTAATGTGAGAGAAAGAGTCAGAGACAGAGAGAGAGAGAGACTCTATGGTATCTCTTATTATTCACTGTTGCAGATTGAGCCACATCCAGGGATGCTGAGATAGTGTTTAGAGAGAAGCCCATTTTATCGTAAAAGTAACTTCCAGTCAATACTGAATAATTAAATTATTACGGACAATTTGCTTCTCATATTTCCTGACTGGGATTTTCCCCTGGTGTGTGTGTGGGTGTGTGTGTATCTGTCTGTCTATATCTATCAATGACTTTCCAGCAGTCTAAACATACCAATTGTTTATATCTAAATTGCTTCATATTTAAAATCAGTTCACTGCCTAAAAATGTCATACATATTGAAAATTCATATATTAAGAGGGCAGAATGCACTTAACTCAACCTTATGTTTCTATATGTATTTGATTGTATCTGATGCCTGTGATTTCTTTTTTTTAATTAAGTTTAATTAATTTAGAGTATTTTTCCATGGTTATATGATTCATATTCTTTCCTTTCCCTCCTACAAGCCCCCTCCCATGGCTAATGAGCAGTTCCACTGGGTTTTACATTTGTCATTGATCAAGACTTATTTCCATATTATTAATATTTGCATTAGGGTGATCATTTAGAGTCTACATCCCCAATCATATCTCCATCTAACCATGTGATCAAAGCAGTTGTTTTTCTTCTGCGTTTCTACTCCCACAGTTCTTTCTCTGGATGTGGATAGCATCTTTCTCTTAAGTCCCTCAGAGTTGCCCTGCATCGTTGCATTGCTGCTAGTAGAGAAGTCCATTACATTCAATTGTGCCACAGTTTATCAGTCTCTGTGCATAATGTTCTCCTGGTTCTGTTCCTTTCACTCTGCATCAATTCCTGGAGGTTGTTACAGTTCACATAGAATTCCTTCAGTTCATTATTCCTTTTAGTACAATAAGATTGTTCAGCTATTTCACAATCGAAGGGCATTCCCTCATTTTCCAATTTTTTGCCACAACAAAGAGTATAGCTACAAATATTTTTGTAGAAGTCTTTTTCCTTATTATCTCTTTGGGATATAAACCCAGCAGTGCTATGGCTGGATCAAAGGGCAGACAGTCTTTTAAAGCCCTTTGTGATGCCTGTGATTTCTATTAGGATCTTTTCACTGTACAGGTAAAATGGATTGAGATAACTTCCCTATAGAGATTCTTAGCTTTAGTTTGGAGGGACTCATTACCACTTATTGGCTACAATTCATTAAGGTGTGGAATGATTATGATCTTCCTTGGTAAAGAGAGTACCTGCATTAATAAAATAACATCTTTTGAGTCTTGCAGGCTGTATTCAGTCTAGCTTCACAGATTTAAGAAGACCCCTTTTAAAATACTTAAAATGAATTATATGGTATTTTCTATTCTACAGAGGGCCAATGTGATTCAGAAATAAGTGTACCAAATGTAAATGATTCTATTCACAGCTTCATTGAAAGGCATTTATTAGAGTATTATATTTTATAGCATTCTTTCTATTTCAGATGTGTTTTAGATATTTTCTAGCTATCTTCAAACCTTAAGATTATGTAACTGTCTTTAGAAAAGATAAGCTGATGATTTAGTACTTAGCTTTCTTTTTTAATCACTTGAAATGAGATTACCAAATACTTCCAACTTTTTTTTTTTTAGGTATCCAGAAGAACTTGCATGGCACACAAATCTAAGCAGAAAAATCTTGAGAAAGTCTCCACAACTGGAAAAATTTCACCAGTTTTTGGTTAGCGAAACTGAATCTGTAAGTTTTGTTTTGGTTTGTTTTTTTCAAACATACATTCTGGTATAATATTAAACCTGAAAAGGATATTAGAAATTTAAAGCCATCCATAGCCCTTCCTCCAATCCATTTTATAGTATAATTCATCCAATGTTTATTGTTTCTAAGTGCAAAATTCGTGGTACCAAGGTGCTACAAAGGCAAAAATCAAGCTGCTCCTGACTACAAGAAGATAATATTTTTCTGAATCATGAGGGCATTGAAATCTAGAGAAGTAAAATGACTATGCCAAGATGACATTGCTAGTTAATAATATTTTATGAATTCCACACATTTTAAAATTTCTGTCAGTAATAAATTTCCTCCTAGGCCACAAGAGTATTGTGTCGATATGTTCAGGGGAAAGGAGGACAGAGAAAAGAGATTTCCATATCTGTATTTATATGTTTTATTCTTTAACAAGTTACTGTAACCTATCACCTTTGCCCATTCTTCCTCACTCTCCTACCTCTAGGAGCTACTGGTAGAGAAAGTAGAGGAAAGAAACACCAAGCATTATACTATGTGACAAAAAGAAGAGTTTTCTCCTTTCCTGGTAGAAAAGGAGAGGGTAGGGATTCTCTCTTCCAGTCCCTCATTCTCATAGCTTTGTTGTTGATCAGAGAAGAGTCACAACTCTTTAAGCTATTTTTACTCCTCAGATAGTTGAAGAATGAGGAGTGAAGTAGGAATGAAAAAGAGACCGTGAAACTACAGAAGAGTCCCTGGACATTAACCCTAGAACAGCCTTTTGGTTGACTGCATCAAGTGCAATCTCTGATCTTCTGACTGTTCTCCCAGACCTTGCATAAGAGATTCTGAATGGAAAGGGGAAGACAAGGCTAGAGATGAGTTGTAAATGCCATTGGTATATTACATTAAAGGTTGCTAAGTACATGACATTTCAATCTAGGCTAGGAAAGAAATGAAAACGGAATAGCATCTAGCTTTCATTTTGTGGGATCCAGTAGTCTCAGACCCCTTCAATCTAAGAGGGGATCTTCGGATAGAAGCTGGATAATGTCTGGGGTGAGATGTTATAGCTGGGATCTTAGGATTTTTTGTTGAATTTAAATGACTTCTGAAAGTTTCTTCCAACTCATTTGACAGATTTTTAATATACTGTTTAAAGAAAGAGCCTACATAAATTAGTTTTATCTATATTTGAAATACTATCTTTTACAATGTGTGAAAATGAGTAATGCTTTATTTCTAAATTTATCACTCATATCAATTGAATTAAAGCCCAGGTTAAAAGAAAACAGTTTAGCTAAATAATTAATTGAACAGAAACTAAAGGAGTATTCTATTTCAGCCCATGATCAAAAATCAAAGGAATTTTTAAGATACTCAGTTTATTTCTGACTTTACTATTTTCCTTAAGATGAAATTTATGAGCCTATGGTTAGATATTTGGGCTCCTCACCAAGTGAAGTGATTAGATCCCCAAAATCTAATTTAGAACTATGACCAAAAACTCACTATAGACTGTGTATATCCATTTTAACCTAGAGGTGTCACTACTATGTCTGTATCCCAAAGACATATACGAAAGAGGGGAAAGAGTCATATGTACAAAAATAATTAGAATCTCTTTATATTGCAAAAGAACCGGAAACCAAAGAGATGGCCATCAATTGAGGAATGAGTAAGCAAATTATAGTATAGGAGTGTAATATAATACTATTGGACTGTAAAATGATTTCAGAAAACCTAGAAGACATGTACAGACTGCTGCAAAATTAAGTGAGCAAAAAGAGAACGATTTATGTAATAACATTGTAACACAATTTTGAAAGACTTACTCAGTTAGGATTTTAGAGTACAAAAGGTAAGCATGCAGCCCACTACATCCTGATAGAAATGCAAAATGAGACATATAGCATGAGCAATACAGAAATTTGTTTTACTTTTATTTTACATGGTATGGAAAGGGTCATAGAATTAACTTCTGATGAATGTGGAAAAGAGAGTACAGATAATTGATAAGTTGCCATTTTTAAGAGCCAAAAACCATTTTTTGTGTGGTACTCCAGAGAACCAAAGAGCAGAAGATAGAAATTAACAATGATATAGATTTTGTTTCTGTATAAGAAAAAAAACTCCCCAAATAGAACTTTCCAGCAATGGAATGGCCTGCTTTGTTAACTTGTGTGATTGAAAACTATTAAGTTTAGGCTCAATGACTCTTGGATGTATCGTGAGTGAATTTTCACATTAGAAGGGAAATTGAACTGGATTAGTTATGGTTCTTTCCAAATCTAAAATTCATTAATCTAGAGATTTTAGACTGGGGGTGGTGGGGGGGGGGGTTGATGTTATTTTAATAGGGGAAGATGGACCAAGTAATAGTTATCAAGGAATCCTTTATACACTTACATGGCAAAACTATCAAAAGTGACTTGAAAATTTTTTGAGATCTGTTTTGGTTATTGTCATATAACACATTATGGTCACATGCTTGGTTTTGTGTTCACATTGCATTAAAATAGACGATCTGTTTACTTTTTAATTTTGAAATAGCTATTTTTGTGCTTGTGTGTTTTTGCTGTTTTATAAACATGTAGTAACTAACATTTTTTTCTTCAGGGAAATATTAGTCGTCAGGAAGCTGTCAGTATGATTCCACCCCTGTTGCTTAATGTTCAGCCTCATCATAAGGTATTCTATATTTTAAAAGTCTTAAAATTTTCTTTAAAACAAAGGATTTAGGATTACTTGGAAACATAAGCTTTTGCCAAAGCTGCTTAAAAAATTAGTAAGTGCTGTCCTTTACATGTAATAATAATAGCTGACATTTTTGTAGGGCTTAATATGTGTCAGGCATTGTGCTTAACTCTTTATAATTGCTACCTCATTTGATTCTCACCATAACACTGGGAAGTAGGTGCTATTATTCCCACTTAACAGATTAGGAAACTGAGAAATAGATTTGCCCAGTGCCACATGGCTTGCAAGTGTCTTGAGGCTAGATTTGAACTTGGGTCTACCTAATTCCTGGCCAGGTGCTCTGTCCACTGCTGCCATACTAATTGAACTTATTTGTCCATTATCCAAATTAACAAATTTTAAGTGCTTTAAAAACTAATTTTTCAGCTCACATTTTACTGTTCCATATTGTCTTTATTTCCTTTGTCCTTTATATTTTTATTAATATTATCTTACAACCATGAGATGATACATTTAGATCTGAAAAGGGGGACTTGGAGGGCTAGTCTTCAGGTAGCTCAGTGATTTGGAGCTCTGCACTTTTGCCCTTTCCAAATCTTCAATGCTACAAATCCTTGCTACTGATCCAGCCTGTTCTTTTTGCAGATAAGGAAAATGAGAATTAGAGTGCTTAAGTGATTTGCGTAACCTCAATGGCATTGAGTATATTGCAGAGCTGGAATTCAAACCAAAGCCCCCATGTCTCAAGTTCACCTCTCTTTTCCCTATACCATACAGCTTTCCTATGAACTTTTACATTTGAATTTAGCCATCTTATGTACAAATAATTTTGCAAGTGCTATTGAAAGCATATTTGGCATATAGTTTTTATCTTGATTAATTTTAAGCACATTCCATTCCTCATATTTGTTCTTAAACTCCCTCTCCTCTTATTCTTCCTTTGCTCTGCTTCCCATAGCTAATTCAGTTACATATTTAGAATTTTATTTCTGTGTGGCCAGCTCTAGCATTTGGCTCTCCCATGATATGTTCAATACAGTTAATAAACATTTTTTAGATACATATCTTGCATGGAGCATTTTCTCAGTTGATGCCTAAAATAGACCTGTAAGGTAAATAGGAGAGGTGATCTATTTTAGTGTGCTTTTAATAAATCTTCCTTGGAGAATGTTATTTTCAAAACAAAAACATCAAATACTTTCCCCCTGCTTTCATACATAGATTTTAGATATGTGTGCAGCACCTGGATCAAAGACTGCCCAGTTAATTGAAATGCTTCATGCTGATATGAATGTTTCCTTTCCAGGTATGTGATGCTATTATTATTTAGGTGGGGGGAAATGGTTTGTTTTTGGTGGGGGGATGAGGGAAAGGCCAAAACACTCTGAAAGTGTGACATCTTTAAAATTAGGTGCTTTGTTAATTTGCAGTATTTTTCAAAATTAAAGCAGTTAGTTATTTTCACACCAAACTTGTCAAATATAGATCTCATTCTTAATGTAGCAGTATCTAGTTTGGAGGTTGTTATTAATATATAAATCCTACTCATAGGAATTTTTAAAGTGATCTTTAAATAAGTAAATCTTGTATTACTTTGACAAGTTACGATGACACTTTTATCTTTTTTCTTTGACATCGTGATTCTTCTTAACAATGAAATTTTGTAATGAGTAAGCAGGATATGAATCAGGACATTTAGATTATGTTATAAGGTAATGATGTAGCAGGGTTTTTTCTCATTACCAGCTTCTGATTTACTGATTAAATCATATATCCCGAAACAGGATTTAAGAATGAAAAATTTAAACTGGTTAGTGAACGAAATTGGTTCTAAAAGGGTCCAGCTGAATGGCTCAGTGGATTCATTGCCAGGTCTAGAGACAGAAGGTCCTGGGTTAAAATCTGGCCTCAGACACTTCTAGCTGTGTGACCCTGGGCAAGCCACTTAACCCCCATTGCCTAGCCCTTACCTCTCTTCTGCCTTAGAACCAATACACAGTACTTATTCTAAGATAGAAGATTAGGGCCTAAAAAAGAAATAAATAAATAGGTTCTAAAATTAGTTTGGTTATATCAACTCAAGAGCAAAAAGGTAGTTTAAATTCAACTTCTGTTTATATCCTTCAAGTCTGTAAGAGTTTGACCTTGACAAGATCGCTTCTTTACTTATAAATCTATAGAAAACAATGTCTTAAACAGTGAGATCAGCAGTTAATTATA
Source organism: Monodelphis domestica (assembly GCF_027887165.1). Classification (NCBI taxonomy): domain Eukaryota; kingdom Metazoa; phylum Chordata; class Mammalia; order Didelphimorphia; family Didelphidae; genus Monodelphis; species Monodelphis domestica. The sequence continues at coordinate 387,943,250 of NC_077229.1, forward strand.
ATGCTTAATCTAGATACAGTGAACCAGATAGCCACTTCACACTTCACTCCATCTTTGTCCTTCCCTTCCCCAAATACACTTGGTATGTTTTAGATAGTAATTTTATAACAGATCAAGTTTTTAATGTTATCAACAGATATTCTTATTGAGAGAGAGGAGCTAGGATTATTAGAAATAAAGCTCTACACTGTCCAATCCTGAAACATTGGAGCAACTTGCCTTATGTTTTTTCAGTCTTGACCTCAATAATAGCTTTGTATGAGCAAAGCTTTGTTCCAGTCTTGTTTTATTGGGCATGCTTGTTAAGTCATGGATGAATATGCTTTTGTATTTTAGTACTTTTATGGACAGGAGTTTCTTCTGCTTTTAGTTATTTTCTGCCATTTTGTAGTAAAAAGCTTTTGATATACAAGTTATACCAGGAATATTCATTTGTCTTCTTGCCATCAACTAATCTTATCATTCAATAATTATTTTTAGAATGTTTTAAAACAGCAGGGAAGATAATTGAAGACTGTAGGGCTATACTTGCTTTTTTACTTGAGGTGAAAGGAGGAAGTATGGATCTGAAGTTGGTGTTCCAAATGAGCTTGATGATGATGCTTGTCATCTTTCCAGCTTGTAAAGATTGTTTGAGTCATTCATTGACCATAAAAAAGTGAATGCCTCTTTTGAACTTGCATATGTGTAAAAAGTATCTGTAGCTCTCCCTTTTTACCATCAGTGATTTTATGGAGTTGTAAATTTAAGCTTAAGCTTTTTTTTCCCCCCTGAAGACATCTGGGCATTGCTTATTTTATTAACTTTCCCTACTGTTAACTATGTAAAATTAATTTGTTTTATCTGACATTACAATTTTATATTCCCAGAGGGATTTGTTATCGCTAATGATGTTGACAACAAACGCTGCTATTTGCTGGTTCATCAAGCAAAAAGGTTAAGCAGTCCTTGTATCATGGTTGTAAACCATGATGCTTCCAGCATACCTAGACTTCAAATAGACATGAATGGAAAGAAAGAGGTTCTCTTCTATGATAGAATTTTATGTGACGTGCCCTGCAGGTATTTTTTTGCCATTTTTTCCCTCTAATAATAATAGTGTTATTTATAGTACATCAAACTTTTGCTAATATCATTAATCTTATAGATGAGTTTTTTTTAACGTAGTGAAATTCTTTTATGTAAGTGATTTTTTTTAAAGCATATTATTTTAAGTTGAGGCGTCATTTGATCACAGACTTTTCCTTTTGAACCATGTTCTCTTTTTAACAGAGAGAATAGTGTTTCAAATTAATTGAAACAATAACTAGTTTTGGGTTAATTAAATTAAGTATGATTATTATCTCTTGTAGAAGATGAATGAGGCCGAGGCACCTCAGACCCCAGACCACATAAAGCTCTTGTAGTTTTATCTGATTAATATTAATTTGTGGTATGATAACTTATACCAGTGATTGGCAGAAAAAAAGAAACATGGCTTTAAAATTCTTTAGGAGTAATACTTGAAAAAACCACAAGATGATGACACTCCTTCATGAACCTATATGTTCTTGATGTTTCTCAGTTCTTTTGTATGTTTATCTCTTCGGATGCAGCCTGGTCTCCTGTCTTTATTTCATTTCTATATGTCAATTTGTCGGGGGGGGGGGGGGATCATTCATCTCTTGTGTGTATCTTGGTGTGCCAATGATTGTTAACACCACATAGTCTTGGTAAGTGTCCTGTGTAAGCACTGAAGAAACCCAAGAAAAAGAATAGCTTTTGCCTTCAAGGAATTTGTAGTCTGTGGTATTGTTTTTAAAGAGAGGGGGCCAAGCCAATTAGAGGGAGGCTTTATAAAAATGTGTTATTATATAAAAATCATGGTGCTTTGAGACATTTAAGGAGTTCTTTTTCTGTGTGCTTTATGTCTTCTTTCTCTGCCTGTCTGTTTCTTTCCCAATTTACTTTAGCTGTATTAGAAAATTGTAGTATATTTTTATTAAAAAAATTTTACTTCATTCCTATTTTTAAACATGATATTAATCTTTCTATTTTTCTTCTTTTAGAGTAAGACCAATTGATAGCTCTTTATTTATGTAGTTCTTTTATTTACTTAATTTATTTGTGAGCCTTTGATCCTAAAAGAAAACTGGTTTCTTGTCCTTACTCTATTAACCAGTCAGGTTTACCAATTGTCTTTCTTGTTAGATAGAGCTAACTTGACAGTCTTATGTTTATTTTCAAGATAGGTACTTTTCAACTTGTCTTAAAACATAAGCAACCTATCATAGGTGGTTTTAAGCAGTCACAATTATTTCCAGAGAAATGAATTAAAACTTACAATTAGAATTTATGGTTTTTTAATTAACATTAATTGTTGAGTTAACGATACATTCAAAACTGTTTTTACTTGAATCCTTTCCTTGAATCATTGAATAATTTTTCTAATTATTAAAATTAAAAATAAGGTTACAGTGTAGATAGAACATTCTGTTCCAGAATTTTTAAAAGATAGTGAATTCCTAGTTTGTGCAAGATTCTTTTCAAATTGCCATTTAAGGAAAAAACTCAGTCAACAATTTAGTCAGAAAATGTATATATTTGTAATTACTTGAGACGATAAAGTATTTTTAATACAAACATTTTTCTTTTCAGTGGAGATGGTACAATGAGGAAAAATATTGATGTATGGAAAAAGTGGACAACACTAAATAGCTTGCAACTACATGGGTAAAATATGCATTAAATTATACATAACTTCAGAAAGACTTTCTTTGAAGTAAACCTATTTGATAAAATAAAGACTTGAAAAAATAATTTATCTTAAGTTGATCAGAACATTAAAAGTCCAAATTTTTATTTCAGTTTATTTTTGTAGGCTCTAAAAATTGGTTATAGTCCAAATTGCTTTATGAAGAATCTGAATTTGATGTGAATATTTTTAATAAGAATTCTTTAATGAGCTACTATATATGGTGACTATCTCAAATGGGGAGGGGTTCTGAAAATCTGCATAAAAGATTCAATGTATGGGTTAAAAAAAAATCTAAAACTCAATAGCCACATGTTGAACATAGATGGTATTGGGCTATTTTTATAGGTTTATTTGTTATCCAAATGACCTTTTATCATAACATTCTATTAGTTATCCTTTTGCTTCTCCAATTATTTTTTCCCAATATTTCTTTTTGTTTCTTTAGCCTATATTTTTAGATCTAAAAGTTCCCCATTTACTGTAAAAGTTTATTTTTTCTTAAATAGCTAGTAGGAATGGTAATACTATATTAAAGGCTATCTTTTTAGTAGTTTCAGTAACCTTTCCCTGAGATATATAAAGCATATGTCAAAACAGTAGAAATTTTTATTACTTTAAGTTTTAGAAGTAAAATAATTACTTTTATATATGTGGTATGAATGTTCCTTTTAGTTTAATAATTTTAGAAACAACAAGCTAATTACATTTTTCTTGAAAGTTTCTTTTTGTGTTCCAACAGGTTTCTTGGAGTCAATTTTGAGGGTGTTAGTTTATTCTGCTATATTTGTATTGAGATTAAGCAATAAAAGATCCTAAATACTGTTATTGCAGCAAGATTTGAAACAAAGTAAATTCTTTTGCTGTAAATCTACCCCTAGCAAATACTTGTTAATAGTTCTATTTGCTCCTATAATGAAGAGTCCTATAACAGTTAGTTTGCTAAATAGCAACATTATGTATGTAAACCAAGTAAATCTCAATGATTAATTAAAATAATTCTGTTCATTATTTTATGAAAAACTATGAAAATAGATTTTTCATTGGCATTGCAAAGTTCTCCTTGTCATCCTGATAGACTAATAGCAGATACCACATATTCTTTAATCATTTCCATACTGGAGATAAATATATAGTGTTTGTAGCCAGACAAGATTTGTTGGCTTTTCTCATGAGCATAGCTGTTAAGAGACTAATAATCCAAGAGAAAAAAAAAAAACTTGAAAAAAAAATTCCAATTCTTAAATATCCATTCCATTTAATTTATAGCTTTGACCATTTGCTAGATTTTTTAGCTAGTTTAACAGTAAATACTGAACATGTACTTTCATATTACCTTCATTAAGCTAGTGTTTGCTTAGCTCAATTTTTATGAATTGATCAAAGTATTTAAAGAACTTTTAGTCCAATTTTCTAAATGTGGATTTAATGACCGGGACTTCATTTCTATTTAATCTGATGTTTATAATCCTTTTAGTTTACAGCTTAGGATAGCAACACGTGGAGTTGAGCAGCTGGCTGAGGGTGGTAGGATGGTGTATTCTACTTGTTCATTAAATCCTATAGAGGATGAAGCAGTTATAGCCTCACTATTGGAGAAAAGTGAAGGTAAAAATAATCTTTTTAAAATTTGTACATACATGTATATAATAGCCTAATGTGCTTAATATTTCTTGAAATACTGGAAATGTGACTAAAAGGAAATGAACTTTATTTTATAATCTTGGTTTTATCACTTATTTGTATAACATTGCATTCCTTTGCAAGTATTTCATATATATTGATTGGAAGGTTTGTATGAAATTTTCTAATGCTTGAAGGGGATGTGGCAAAATTAGGACACTAATGCATTGTTGGTGGAGTTGTGAACTGAGCCATCCATTCTGGAGGTCAATTTGGAATTATGATGGCCAAAGGGCTATAAAACTGCATATACTTTGATCCAGTAATACCACTACTAGGTCTATATCCCAAAGAAAGAAAAAAAAGAGAGATGAGGGAAGAACCTACTTGTACAAAAATATTTTGAGCAGCCCTTTTTGTGTTGGCAAAGAATTGGAAATTTAGGGGATATTGATCAATTGGAGAATGACTGAACAAATTGTAGTATATGGTAGTCATGGAATACTATTGTGTTATAAGGAATGAAAAACAGGATGATTTCAGAAAGAGCTGGAAAAGCCTACATGAACTGATGCAGATTGAAATAAGCAATATTGTGGGATGATCAACTGTGAAAGACTTAGCAATATCGTGAACCAGGACAAATCTGAAGGACTTATGACAAAGAATGCTATTGAGACAGAACTATCAGAATGCAGACCAAAGCAAACTATTTTTCACGAGTTTATTTGGGTTTTTATTTTTGGAGTTTAGTTTTATTTGAGTATTATCTTATAATAATAAACAATATGGAAATATGTTTTGCATGATATAATACATGTATAAGCCAGATTAAAAAAAACCAAAAGAAATGTCTTAACACTAGTTTACCCTCACCATTGGTCAGTTAAGAAAAAAAATTAACTGCCTGCAGTTTTCAGTAAAGATCTTAATCTTTCCCATCACTATTCAAAAGACCAAACTGAAGAGAAATTATATACATAATATAAATATTTATTGGTACCTCAGCTTATCTTTCTAAAACATTTTCTATATAATGGTAGCTGCTATTGATAGCTTTATCTGCTGAGGTAATAGTTCTAATCTACTATGTTCAGATTGTCCTTTTTAAAAAATTATCTATTTTCATTATTCAATAAGAGTCTTTGATCTTGAGTTTCTTAAGTCTTATAGGCTCAGTATTCCATACTTTTTTTTATTTTTCTAGACTACATATCTGCCTATATAAAGTATGTTATGAAAAATTGAGATTGTATTTGTTCTTTTAAAAAGATGGTTTCAGGATTAATTATTTGAACAATAATTTATATGAATTATATAGATTGAATAAAATTATACTCTGAACTTCTCCAGGTCACTTGTTTGTTTATGTGGTAACCAAGATTTTTTTTTTTAATCAGCAGTAGCTAAGAATTTAGGTTTTACTTTTATGCTTTTAAGGAAAGAGAAGAGCCAAATTACATCTAGAGCCTTTCCTTCAGTTTTGCATCAAATATGAAGTTTTCTCTTGATTGTGTAACTTTCCCAAATTCATTAAATAATTTCAGCTCTATTTTGTACTATAGGTCACTTAACTTGGGGTATCATTGTTGCCACATATTTACTTTTTTAAGCATTGTAAAAATAAATTTGGTGAGTTATAAAATAAAATATTTAGATGGAAAAACTGTTCCAATATAAGTTCAAAACTTTTCAAAACTGTTTAACTCGCCAATCAGGTTCAATCTGTTCGGATACTTTTGATAGAGGTAATCAAAAGTATTCTCATTGATGAAGTGAAGCTCAAATGTGAACTTCCCTTCAGGGCGAGGCACAAGGATGCTAAAGAGACTCTTATAAAAATAAAATGTTTTTTGAAATATATAAGGATAAATAAAGGATTTCTAATTCTAAGGGATTCTAAATCCACCCAAATAAACTCCCTGGTTCCACAAAGAACTGCTTCTCCTGTGTTTTACAGACTACACTAATCCTCCTTGATCTAACTAACCCAAATTTATGCTATCTAAATAAAAACTACCACTATTATCTGACTTCGCCTTCAAATTATAAAATGGCAAAGGCTAGCTGGTTGAGTCTCAACAAGAACCAAGTTAGGACTCTGAATCTTAAAAGACTCAAAATCCAGATCAAATACTAGATCTTTCTTTGGTCTTCTCAGATATAAACCAATCTATAAAAATCACAATAGATGGTCACTAGTGTTTCACAAGTTGGAAAAGGAAAACACTGAGCTCCTTCAGAACTTTCCCTCAGACAGAGAGAGAGGCAAAGATGTTGCCTCCTCCATCCCTGAGAGTCTCTGCCAACTGCCAGAGAGAGTAATTGACATAGAAAAATGGTTATAACTGTCAACATCCGAAATTAACATACTTTCTCAGCTCTGCTTCAAACTCCAATTTTTTTCTCAAGCCAGCCACTTTACTTCTTATCTCTAAACTAATAAAACAATACTTATTTTCTAATATCATCCTTACAGCATACAACTTTTACTTATTTAGATTCTCAGGCATTTTTAAATACTTATATTTTTAAGTTGGATGGGCACTTTTAGTTTAATACATTCCTGCCTCTTGTGGTATTTTAAAAAATAATGTGTCTCCCTAAATTCTTTCCTTTCACTCTAGTCCCATTTATCAAGTCCTATTTGATTATATCTTAGAAAAATCTCTCATATCCATATCCCCTCCATTTTATGACTCCCACCACTTGATTGGTCTTTTGGCATACAGTCCCTCCACCCCCACCCCTCTTCAGTGTATTCTTCATGGAGCTACCAAATAAAACTTGATCTTACCCTTAATTTGAGTTTACTGAAGACCTGATTGTTAGGTATTTACTGGCCCAAACTGAAAGCAAAGTTTGTTGCCTCCTGCCTACATTCCTACTTCCCTATGATTTGTAATGGCATGCTATGAAAGCTAAGCCCTCTGCCCCTTAAGCTTTTGTAGCAGTGCTTGGCCATCATAGGATCTGGGATGGGAGGGAATGGGGAGTCATCTGGAGGATACCCAGTTTCTGATCTCTATTCCTCATGATTCAGAGCTGATAAATGCTAAGGCCAAATTTTTTCCTTCCCAAGTTCTTTGTGCATCTCCCTCTCTTCCTAAGCCCTACCCCTTTATAGCCCCATGTCTCTCTTTTCTTTCCATTATGCCCCCTGAAACCCTTATGCTTTTGTTTCTAAACTGCCCTTTGTTATATAATTTAAGATCCATGCCGTATATAGCACTTAATTTAGATACTTATTGCTATAATCTATCATCATTCACCTTTTATGAAATTGCTCATTACTTGGCATCGAATTTTCTTTTCTGCCTCCCTTCCCTCATTCTTGAATATTCTTGTACGTGTCTTTTTCCTTATTATCTCTTTGGGATACAAACCCAGCAGTGCTATGGCTGGATCAAAGGGTAGGCAGTCTTTTATTGCCCTTTGGTCATAGTTCCAAATTGCCCTCCAGAATAGTTGGATCAATTCACAGCTCCACCAGCAATGAATTAATGTCCCTACTTTGCCACATCCCCTCCAGCATTCATTACTTTCCATTGCTGTCATGTTAGCCAATCTGCTAGGTATGAGGTGGTACCTCAGAGTTGTTTTGATTTGCATTTCTTTGATTATAAGAGATTTAGAACATTTTTTTCATTTGTTTATTGATAGTTTTGTTTTCTTTATCTGAAAATTGTCTATTCTTGTCCCTTGCCCATTTATCAATTGGGGAATGGCTTGATTTTTTGTGCTCAAAGAAACAACTGGAGGAATTCCATGTGAACTGGAATGACCTCTAGAAATTGATTCAGAGTGAAAGGAGCAGAACCAGGAGAACATTATACACAGAGACTTATACACTGTGGTACAATCAAGCGTAATGGACTTTTCTACTAGCAACAATGCAATGATCCAGGACAATCCAGAGGAATTTATGAGAAAGAACTCTCCACATTCAGAGGAAGATCTGTGGGAGTAGAAACACGGAAGAAAAACAACCACTTCATCACATGGGTCAATAGGGATATGATTGGGGATGTAGACTCTAAACAATCACCCCAGTGCAAATATCAATAGGTCTTGACCAAGGACACATGTAAAACCCAGTGGAATTTTGCATTGGCTATGAGAGGCGGTTACGAGGAGGGTAGGGAAAGGAAAGAACATGATTTTTGTAATCCTGAAAAAATACTCTAAATTTGTCAATTAAATAAAAAAATAAAGAAGACCAATGAATTCACACACACACACACACACACACAAACCTTAATTTCATATGCTACATTGATGTTGGTTAAAGTCTTAGAAAATATTCCTTATTGCAAATAAAGATAGAAAACTTAAGGTTGAAGGTTCGTGTCTTTCCCCCACATCCCTCCAATTTCAAAACAAAACAAAAATCTAAACTTGAGATTGCTAATAATTTTAATGGGACACTTAATTGATGTTTGTGTGTATATGAATACACATACATATAATTGTAAGTTATTAACTCTCTTCTTGTTCAGGTGCTTTGGAGCTTGCTGATGTTTCTTCTGAATTGCCAGGATTAAAGTGGATGCCTGGAATCACACAGTGGAAGGTAATAAAATATTTAAAATATATTAAGTGGCTAAAAGGAATAATAAACTGGAGCGGTTCCATGTGAACTATAACAATCTCCAGGAATTCATGCAGAGTGAAAGGAGCAGAACCAGGAGAATGTTGTACATAGAGACTGATAGACTGTGGTACAATCGAATGTAATGGACTTCTCTACTAGCTGCAATGCAATAATCCAGGACAATTCTGAGAGATTTATGAGAAAGAACACTATCCACATCCAGAGAAAGAACTGGGAGTAGAAACGCAGAAGAAAAACATTTCCTTGATCACATAGTTTGATGGGGATGTGATTAGGGATGTAGACTCTTAAGTGATCGCTCTATTGCAAATAATATGAAAATAGGATTTGATCAGTTTGGCTATGGGAAGGGGGTAGGGAGGAGGGGAAGCAAAGAGTCTGAATCATGTAGCCATGGAAAAATATTCTAAATCAATTAATTAAATGAATAAATAAAAATATATTAAGATCATTGTCATTTCATAGAAGGATTCACCAATGACTGAAATATTATTACATTTAATTCAGTGAAATGTTTTAGTAACTTGAGTAATGTATTTAGATTCAGAAATTAAACAGTTAATAATGGAATAATTTTTCATGTGCAACAAAAACTCCATCCTGTGAATGGAAAACGAGTTGTTTTATTCCCATCTCCTGAATTACATCCTTTTATTTTCTCAGGGATAAAATGTAATCAGCTTTTTCAATATGAAACAATTCATTGCTTATGATTAAGGTGAAGGTTTTTAAACTTAAGGTTTCTGATTTTATCATGTAATATTTATGTGCATTTTTCATATGAGTTGGTTGTGAAAATTATTGCGCGCGCCTTTGGCCCCTTTTATCACAGTTTTGTTTTCAGTACAAATGCAAACTTATTAACAGTAATGATACTTATGTAACTTTTTCCCTCTATGCTTTTTAATAATTTCAGACAGCATTGGTAGATTCAAATGATGTTTTTTTCTTCCTTCAGGTAATGACAAAAGATGGGCAATGGTTTGCAGATTGGAAAGATGTACCTCAGAGCAGGCATACTCAAATTCGCCCTACTATGTTTCCCCCAAAAGGTCAAGAAAATTTAAAGAAAATGAACTTAGAACGTTGGTGAGTTTACATATACTGGTAATGGTATATATTATTTTGTGTCATTTTAGCTTCTGAAGTTTAAGGTGAAAAGGAATTCTGTTGGTAAGCTTTACAGTAAATTTGAGATACATCTCCAAGTTTGTGTAGATTATATCCTTTAGCAGAGTGTTGGTTATTTAAAGGAACTTAGTGTCTTCTATAACCTTTAATCTTCCAGTTGTCTACAATACATGTATCAGATTCTCCAGCCACATTCAAGGTGTGTAAAAATATTTCTAAAGGTACAAAGACCCATCCTTATTGGAGATACATATGTTCTCTGTACATATGCCTCAAACCTGTATTCAGCTTCAGCTTCTATACCTTATTCCTGATAGGTAGGGAAAAGGAAGCAAACTATGAGAATCATGACTGGACATACAGGCGAAAGGGATCAAAATTATTTGCAGAGATGCTGAGTTCTTGCATGATTATAAGTCACTGTTATTTTGTAATGAACTGACAGAAAAGACAGTTGATTGCAAAGCAGTTACCAAATTTCTGAAGGACAAAATTTGATCACTGTTTAATTTGGATGCTTATGTTAAGTTGTTCTGCTATGCTACTCAGTTAATACATGGGGGTTTTTGTTTTAAATAATGCAATGACTACAATCAAGTCTCAAAAAACTGCTGAGGTATTTTTTTATGTATGAAATAATTTTAAAAGATGAATAGCTTGAGTGTTTATTTTTTTTTATTAGCCTACGAATATTACCACATCACCAGAATACCGGAGGGTTCTTTGTCGCAGTATTAGTCAAGAAATCTTCGATGCCTTGGAATAAACGTCAGCCCAAGGTAAAATTTATTTTCAAGAACAACTCTGCTAACTAGTACTACATTTTTAGATGAAACTAAGAACTTCAGTTGAAGACAGAATGAATAGGAAGTGTGAAGGAGAAGGTTACTAGGCCACAAGGTAGACAACCTTGTGTTGCAAACTGCTCTATAAGTATTAGATGATACTGTTACACTACCATTATCAACCTAAGTGAGGGGAAAAAATACTCTTACTCAAAAGGAATAGTGAATCTTTATACACACTAGAGTTATTAAAGTTAAGGTGGATAAAACTGACAATGCCAAACATGCTAGCAATTTATATATCCAAGTAATGATCTGGACTTAATCTTTTAGGTCTTTTCTAACTCCATATTACTTTTAGAGTAGTAATGAGTTTTGCAACTATATACTACTTGTTTTATGAAATAGTTTTTTTGTGTATTTGTTTTTTTTCAGATTTACCTTTAAAGTATATGAGAGAGACGTTTTTTGTTATAAATCTGGGTTATGGTAAACAAGTCTGTTGCCCTTTAGTCTTTCATGTTTCTGTAATGTTTAGTCTTGTTATTTTTCCTCTCAAGAATTAAAACATTCTTAGTGTATATTCTATTAGATTTCTGTTTAACTTCTTTGCACTAAACTCTTGATAACTAAAACTTCACAGTGTGCATGATTATGTGCAATCATATTATGGATGCCCATTCTGGAGTAGATTGTGCTTTCCTGAGATTGATCGTTGTGTTATTTCATGAGCTCAAAAAATAGGTTAGGAACTTGGGAACTTTTCGTGCTCCCAAAATGGTCTGATACTGGACATAGGCTGATTGCTACCCCCTAGTTCTGTGAATAACACTGTTTAGGATTGAGCAACAGGCTACTGCTGGATTCGACCATTCTCAGCCAGCTGGGAAGTTCCCTTATTTCAGAGTGGTAGAATTGTAGGTTTCCTGTTGGTCTGGCACTCCCAACTTGTTTATTCCTTGGTAGTAGTAAAAAAGATATAAAGGGGAGACCCAGACCCAGAGTGGGTAGAGTAGTTTCCACTTAGGGATTCCCCTGAATACCCAGCTATGATCTCCAGGTATTCTAACCTTTGGTTAGTGAGAGTGAAACAGAATAACTTTCTCTCACTGGGCCAGTTTTGCAAACGCCTTGCAGACAAAAGCAGTATCTCTTTTATTATTAGAGGGGATACAAACTGAGGATCAGAACAAGGGGTCCCTAACTAAGGGATCTAGCTAGTCCCTTACAATCCTCTACATCCCTCACAAGAGGGAGCCTTCAGGTCTTCTGGCTAATTTACCAGCTCCCTATTTCTATCTCGGTGTTCCCCAAAATCTGACTAAGCTATCTATCTATGAGCCTCAGTAGTTGGTTAGTATTTCAAAAGCTGTCTCCAAAAACAGTTATGATTAATCTCAAATGGCTAAGTGCACCCCAGGGGGTCTGATCCCTGAGGTAAAACCTCAAAGCTGATCTGACAGGATTTTTAGATAAAAACCTTCTGGAAAGCACAGCAGGTGTGGTCAGATCCTTTTCTAAATGTTTCCCAGTCAAACAGAGAACCACTAAAGATGATTTAGGGGTTTACTCCTTCTCCGCAGTCAAGTTGAAGTAGATGAGCTCCGACAAGCCCCCTTTCCTTCACCCTTCTGGACAGGAAGAGCTGAACCTCCTACAGGAAGTCACTACTCTCGCAGATGTCACTTCCAAACTGTTCCTCCTCTGCCTTCTGCCTGCTAAAATCCTTTTCCTTGAGTTCTTAGTATGTGTCTTAAAGATAGCCTTCTACTTCTCTTAAATCTTATCCTATCTCCATCCTTTTCCCATTACAGTAGGCTGGGCTAAATGCCAGAAGTGAGACTCTGCTGTGTGCCTGCTGCCCTAAGCCACCACCCCAGTGCTGATTTCCAAATTTCCTCCTTAATACATTGCCCAGAGATGGCGCCATCCACTTACCCCTTACCCCCCATACATATCTGTGACCCAGAACTGGGTAGTAGGTGACAAAGCTGCTAGATAGTACCCATCTATCTCCTTCACAGTAACTTGAAATAGGTCTGGGGGTGTTCTATATGTCTGGAACTTTTCTCTTGCTGCACAGCCCTCATTGGGTGCTAACCCTGTTTCTAGTATCTGCAGACCTCCATCTATCTCCCTGTGCCAACCCAGGCTAGACAAAGGACTCATTGTGACTGTTTCTGGATTTCCCATCAGAATTCAGTGTAGTATATTTTCTAGATATTTGGAGGAATTTATTGAGGATGGGTCACTGCAGCATAATGATTACCACGTAGCCATCTTGCAGGGTTATATTATGACTTTAAAGAATTTTTTTTTTAAAGAACCTTTGGGTCTTTTGCAAAAGTAGAATTGAAGCTGTTGTCACTATTAAACCTTTATAAATAAATAACTCTTGTAATCATTCTGGTTTATTTCCAAGAAAAAGTCTTTTCTTTTTAGATGAATTTGCCTGTTTTCATCTTTGTGGAAATTAAAAAACTTTGTAAGACAATAAGTATTACATAAAGATTCTGGCTAAATGACCTATACACATTAGCTGCTTATACATATTTAGTAATAGTGATGGTAGTTTTTTTCAAAGTAGGGTTCTTAATCTAGAAATTATGTATCTTTAAAAATATTATTGATAATTGTGTTCAGCATAATTGGTTTCCTTTGTGATCCGATCCCATATATTTTATACATTTAAAAACATTATAAGAGGGGGCAGCTGGGTAGCTCAGTGGATTGAGAGCCAGGCCTAGAGACGGGAGGTCCTAGGTTCAAATTTGGCCTCAGATACTTCCCAGCTGTGTCACTTGACTTCCATTGCCTAGCCCTTACCACTCTTCTACCTTGGAGCCAATCCACAGTATTGACTCCAAGACAGAAGGTAAGAGTTTAAAAAAAAAATTATAGGAAAGGGCTCCATAGGCTTCACTATACTCTCAGAGACATCACACAAAGGTTGAACAATTCCCATTTTGGGGACTGTGAATATCTGAAGAATTTACATACACTGGTTTTATCATTTCATAGAAATGTGCATAGCATGCATACATATGTACATATATGCCACTTCAACTTGTTAGACTCCATTTCCCCGTATAACCTGCTATAATCATATGTATTTTGAGTTATATAGATATTTAGATATATGTACAGAAGCATAAGATGTATTTATTTCACATTTTAAGCTTTGTTTAAATCATAGGCATTTGAGCATTTCCATTTTTCCTCATTAAAACAAACAAATTTTCAGGCTGTTACTTCATGTTATTTGTGTGCATTATTGGGATTGGTCTTATTTCCCCCTTGAAAGATTTGATTTATATTAAATTTATAATTCCAATATTTTAAACCTTCAGTATATGTAGTTATTAGGAAAATACAAATTAAGATTAAGTGATTTTTTTTGTTGTTGTTGGCCAGGATCCAATCTAATTCTGATTCTCTGCATTGGAGTTGATGATAAACACATAAACACATTTAAGTTCTACTTATGTAAAATATATTCCTGACTTTGATGGTTCTCTGATAGCTCCAGCGAAAATTTCCTGTAGACACAGGAGAAGCTGTAGAATCTGGTCCTTCAGTCCCTGTAGACGTGACTGCTTCAGCCCCTAAAGAAACAAGTCTTATAGCTGCAGCCTGTGCAGAAACAAGTGACAGACCTATTACTGAGACTGAGCAGGGGCAAACCATTCAAAGAACTCAGCATTTGGAGACTGACTTAAACAAGAAAGATGGTGTGTGCGGGTAAGCAGTTTATAGTCTCATATGTATGTTTTTTTAATTTTTAACACCAGTATTAAATTTGATTGGTTCTAAGATGCCCTTTTTAAAAAATAGAACAAAAAATGATCCTTTCCTATAAATACGTATTTTTATGTTTATATATTTATAATTTTGATAGATCGATTTATCAATCAATAGATCCTTTTCTTTGGGTGGGATGAAGCAATAGAAATTGCACACTTAATTGACATAGAAGTTAAATATATAACTCCCATAATTTGGTGGGACTTTACAAGTTGTTTTCCAAGAATTTTTTTTGTTGTTCTTTGCTGGGGGTCAAAAAGTTTAGCAAGGCTGTTTAAGATCAGAATTTTTTCATTAGCTTATATGTGAAGCCAAGAAGGCTGTGGGGAGAGGTGTGGATAGGGTGGAAGAAGAGAATTTGAGAAAATATTTCTTCCCTACCCCCTACAAAGAGCAGCAGGGGCTAGCCTAATGGGGTTAAGCATCTTGCCCAGAATCACACAGCTAAGAAGTATCTAAAGTCACATTCAAATCCAGATCTTCCCTCCCCAAGGCCTAGTGCTCTATCCATTGTTTCCCACCTGCCCCAAGGATAGATTCTTGCTAATTTTTTAAGTAGTTTTGATTGCCATGATGATTAATTACAAATTTGTTGGCTTTATCATATAATTGCTTTAGCCCACCCCCATCGAAGAAAATGAAGTTATTTGGATTTAAAGAAGATCCATTTGTATTTATTCCTGAAGATGATCCTTTATTTCCTCCTATCCAGTAAGAATAATTTGTGCTTTATTTTTAATGAATTAACAAGTAATACATAGTCATTAGCTAAAGATTATTTTCATGTTGGGCTGAATCATAAAGACATGACATTAATCTACCTTTTTTATTGAAAAAAACTCAGTAATTTCAGATCAAATGAGAACTCTTGTGTTAATGTGTAATATAAAATATTGTGATGTCTGCCACAGCTGTTAATAAATTTGTATTAACTATATGGAACAGAATAAAAATATATTTTACCTGGAAAAATGTAATCTTAACACTAATGCTCAGCTTGTTTAATGCTAACAAATCAAATCCTCATTTTTATTTTGAGGAATTTTCTGTTAAATATTTTTATCTTAAAATGGACCTTATTAATTAAGATTAGTCACACCTCAGATGGAAGCTTACTTGCATTTAGATTCATATCAAACATTAATCAGCTTCTCAGATAAATGACTTACATTCTTTTTCCAGTGTGAAAATAACTGTGTTTTATTTGACACTTTCCAAGAAAGGCTTCTAAATGTATTCAAGTTGCTATTAGGAATCTTTTCTAAACTATGTAAGCTTTTAATCTGGTTAATAATTAGAGATTTTTTAAAGTTTTAACTACCCAACATTGTTTTTAAAAAGAATTATCTGCTGCTCATTATTCTAATCATTAATTTTCTCATTTTTCTTTAGCTATAAAATATGTTCTTGTAGTCCATAATTAGTGCCTTGCATGTACATCCCTAGAAACCTTAGTGTTTTCTAGGAGGTAAAGAAATATTCTTGGTAAAATACTAATAGTGGTATCAGTTAACAGTTTCTTCTTGTTATGTCTAAACATTTCCATCTTAGCTTCACTTTCGGGGCTACACCATTTTCCTGGCCTATTTGTCCTATAGATTAGGTCTGTTATGGTATGTAAGTGATGTTCCTTAAATGGATATTTTACCATATGTGAAAATAAAATTACTTTTAGCCATAGGTAGTTTAAGTGAATCTTTAGTTTTGAACTTAATGTAATTTCAGGGGTAAAATAGCCTAAATTATCAAAAGCTATAGGTAAAGAGCAAATCATATCTCTTTATAGATGATGTATTTGGAAACAGAATGGAAATTATTAAGTTATTATTATGATTATTAAATTATTATATATTATATATGTGATTATTAAATTATTAAGAAGTTGTGAAATAATGAATTCTAAACTCAAGTCATATGAAATACACTATTTTGTTTACAGGAATTTTTATTCTTTGGCTCCTTCATTCCCAAAGATGAATTTATTGACTCGAACCCAGGAAGGGAAGAAAAGACAATTGTATATGGTTTCTAAGGAGCTAAGAAATGTGCTGCTGAATAATAGTGAAAGGATGAAGGTATAACTCACTTAGCTATTTAATAACTAGTGTGTAAATAGGGATATTTCTCTCTTAACTCTACTTAAGTTTTAACCCTCATTTGAGAGGGAAATCTTGACTTCTACAAATATATATATGTGTATTTTGTGAATGTTAATAACCGAGAACTGTCTTTGTGTTTAAGAAAGCATTAGGATTAAATTTCTTTAAACTCCTCTGACCACATAATTCTAAAATCTGTTATGTTGTTTTCAAAATTTGTAGCAATTAACTTACCAAAGTTAGTTTTTTTTAAATGTTAACATTTTTTGAGAAACCATGCTAGAAGATTTGTACTAGTACCTTTACATAATGTGGTTTTCAAGACTTATACCACCAAATTGGCTTATACCTGAGAATGAGCTATGTGGATTCTCCCACTGAGGAAGAAGTTGGGAAGGTTACTTTGAAGCTAAAGAGTGTATAACAGCATAAGCCTATATTCACAGGTCTCTTTTCTTCTTCTTCCTACTATTTATTTAGGTGTTTAGAAGGGAAGGACAAATTGGGAACCATTTTATTCTATTGTACTCTCAATGAAAGTGAATTCCAATCTTTGAGTTTGTTCTTTTATCATTTGTAGGTTATTAACACGGGGATAAAAGTTTGGTCTCGGAATAATGATGGTGAACAGTTTGGTTGTGCTTTCCGCCTAGCACAAGAGGTAACTCTAAAACTACTGATTTAATGAATTTTTCAAGGTGTAAGGATGGGTTGCAAGAGGGAAGATGGAATTTGCAAGAAGAGTTTGAGTGACACTATTCTCCATTTCGCTGCTGTCACTCAAACTCTTCTTGCAAATTCCATCTTTACCTTTTGCAACCCATCCTTACAAGGGCTAGTCTCTGAATGCGAAAACTAACTTGCGAAACACCTAATTTCAAGTGCATCTTTCCTAAGGATGAAATGAAAACACTTAACACTTGAGTTTTATTAGAATTTAGTATTCAAAGAGGTCTTGCTTCTTAATTTTGGAAGATTTATGCTAAGTTTTTGTTTTGTTTAAGAGGGAAATGATGACACTGTGATGACCTTTTTTGGATGACATTGTGATGATCTTTCTTTATTCCAACAGGGAATATATACATTGTATCCATTTATTAATTCGAGAATCATTGTTGTATGCATAGAAGATATTAAAATTTTATTAACCCAGGAAAATCCATTTTTTAGTAAGTTTAGCAGTGAGACATCCAGACAAGCTAAGGATATGGGTAAGTTGTTTATTATATGAACTGTGGGGAAGTATAAGCAAAATATATTTAGATTGGCTGTTTTGCTTTCTGAAATACAGTGTTTTTTGCTTTTACATTTTCATTTTAAGTTAAAAATCACTTTGTGTTTCCAGTTTTATTTTCTGTCTTCCTATAAAGAAGGCTTTCATTGGTGATAAAAATCACTTTGTTTAGACAAATCTGATTCCTTTATTTTCTCAAAGATATTTTTATTGCAACCATTATTTAGACCAAACATCATGAACAAAGTTTGTGAAACTAATCTCCTAATTTGGAGTTTTGATAACCAAGACTCCTCACATGCCATTAACTTTACCTTTTAAAATATAGTAATGTGGTGGTCTTTCAAGTACAGTTCAAAAAGTAATGTCCTTTTAATGCAAAGACAAAAAAAGTCTCAGCCCTTAAGGAGTTTATTTTCCACTAACTGAAATTTCCTAAACAGAGGTATCCTTCTTATAACCTCATCTACTGGATAAAGTTTTGTTTGATACTATCTTATCTAAAACTCTCAAAAGACTATTTAGAAAACATTTCAGTGGGACATCAAGCCAAAAAAAATTAATGGTCAAAAGCAGCAACCCAGGCACAGATTGAAATTACTTGGATTACATGTTTACACATTGTAATTTCCTTTTTTGGTTTGGGCAAAAATAGAATACTTACTGATAGGGGGGAAAACATATCTGCAGTATTTGTTATTTTTAAAAATATCTCAAAATAATCCAGAAATAAGTGAGAAAGAAACTTGAATGAGATCAAAATTTCAGTCTTTTGTGTATAAACATGTTAATTAGATGAGATTTATTCATCTTAAGCTGTTTCATTTGATATTTTGATCAATATTTTTTAGATTAAGTAAAGTGAAAAATTGCCTCCCTTGTTGTAGAGTACTGAATATCTTCCATGAAAATGAGCCTTATTTATATTTTGTTTTCAATTTTTACATTACATAGACTTTCCCATTCATGGAGACAAGTACTACATAATATAGATAAGATTAAGAAAGAAAAACATTGTTTTTTCCTCAAATTTTTGATCACTTAATATCTCCATTCTTTTATATCA
Organism: Monodelphis domestica; assembly: GCF_027887165.1. NCBI lineage: Eukaryota > Metazoa > Chordata > Mammalia > Didelphimorphia > Didelphidae > Monodelphis > Monodelphis domestica. The sequence goes on from NC_077229.1 coordinate 387,962,341, forward strand.
TGTTTTAACTTCTTTTATTCTGTGTTTCTGACTCAATTTTATAGAAACTAAATGGTAATGATATTTCTCTTGTATAATGAGTATGGAACTTTTACTGGTCTTTGAAAAGTACAAAAGAATAAAAGAAATGTCATGTTGAAACTCTCCACTAGTCCATCTAGTTCAGTATTTTGTCTCTGATAGTGCTATTGATGTAAAGAGGTTTCCAAAGGTACACTTAATTATTAGAGTAGTAGCTGGAGATATTATTGTAGTTGTACATAATGCTGCTAGAGACACATTTAACTTTTTAATTTGGTCTTCTGACCTTCTGTTTCTGTCATTGGCACTTTCCTCTTAAAGAATGCTAGATTTTCTTTATTCCCCATATCCATTCATTCACTAGATTTTGTTCTTCCTTCAAAACATCTCACTTGCATCTCTTCTCATTCCTCTTCTACCACCCTAATCTAGACATCCTCATCAAACCACACTTTAGCTTTCTTTTCTGACACCAAGGTCTTTGAATTGATCTTGCCTCTACCTCTGTCAGGAAGTTGGAAAGAAGCAGATACAGGATTGATACGAAGAACTTCCTGAAAATTAGCTATGCAGAAGTGGAGTGAGCTATCCCAAGGAGTTAAGAGGACTTACCCTTCAGTAGAAGTCTTTGACCCAAGGCTTGATGATCACTTTTTCAAGTATAATGAAAGACAAGTGTTCCCTAGTTCTGGACTTGGACTCAAGAAAGCCTGGATTTCTGTTCTGTGACCATGGTCATAATTTTCAGCTGTGCCTCAGTCTCTTAATCTGTAAAATGGAGTTAATGATACTTAGAGTACCTTCTCACAGGCAAATGAGATAATGTATGTAATATCCTCCTTTGTAAAATTAATATACTCTTTGGTAACTGAGACTGTTTTATATTGTTTTGATTTATTTTTGTATTCCTCAGCATCCTGCTTAGTTAGTTCTTTGCATATATTAGAAACTTAATAGAAGCTTATTAGATTGGATAATGTAGGAAGTCCTTATTCAGACATAAATTTGATGACCTCTTAAAAGTCCCTTTCTAGGGGGCAGCTGGGTAGCTCAGTGAATTGAGAGCCAGCCCTAGAGACGGGAGGTTCAAATCTGACCTCTGACACTTCCCAACTGTGTGACCCTGGGCAAGTCACTTAACCCCCATTGCCTAGCCCTTACCACTCTTCTGCCTTGGAGCCAATACACAATATTGACTCCAAGACAGAAGGTAAGGGTTTAAAAAAAAAAAAGTCCCTTTCCATCTCTTAGATTCTGTGATCCTAAAATATTATGTTTATCATCTTAATTTCCCATTCAAAAACATTAAAATCACCACAGATTTTCACACCACTATGTCTATAGTTCTCTATTTGAATTTCAAAATCTTTTTATAATCTGGCTTTTTTTTTAACCTATCCAATCATATTTTAAGACACATCTAAGCTTTCCCTGGCAACTTTGGCATTCATAAATCTCCCTTTTTTTGAATTCCTGTAGCATGAGTATACCAGTACATTCATTTTAACCTCTTAATTTGATAGTATCATAGTGTTGTCAGAATATTTTGTGTAAGTATATACCATGTCTCTTCAGCTAGATTATAAACATCTTCTTAAAGGTGTGACCCATCTTTTATATTTATTCTAAAACCTCCACAGTCCTAGGTATGTTGTAGGTTGTCACTTAATAATTTTTGACATTGTTTAAGTTAGTGATGGTAAATATATTTTATTTCTCTTGCAGCAAAAGGAAGCATTGTTCTGAAATATGAACCAGATGCTCAGTAAGTTAACAAATGTGTTTTGATTAAATGCCTATGTGAAGGATTTTGGTTTTTCATTTGTAAGAGGCTATTTTAAAATGGTAGGGTATCCAACTGATTTTTGTTTGTCTTGAAATGTTATTTATAGTAACTTGAAATGCATGTCCTGAATAGCTTTCCAGAACAAAATACTGAGAACATTTAAAAACTAAATTTTTATTAATCCCTGTCAGCATATGCACTATAATCAGTCAGTATTACCAGTGCATTTTGAGGGCATCCTGATAATAATACAAGCTTAAAACTGCCTCTGGCTTTAGTTAACTCTCAAAGAAAGATCATTCCCCAGAACCTTAAGTAGAAAGAAATCTTGAAAATTCTTTGAGAAATGAATAATGTCTTTAAAAGAGCTTGATTTCTTCTTGTAGAACCTTGTCTGAATGAGTAGCAATACAACTGCAAACTTAAGACTGCCCTTGACGTTATCTCACAAATTAAAATAGAATATTTTTTCCCTTCAAAATGGCATGGTTGTTAGGTTGAAAGGTAGAGAGAACACTTAGAAGCTATTAAGAAATAACTAGAAAATGATTTCTAAGTCTTTGAAATTTTGTTCTTATCTCTTTATTTTAAACCCTTACCTTCAGTCTTAGAATCAGTACTGTGTATTAATTCCAAGGCAGAAGAGTGGTAAGGGCTGAGCAATGGGGGTCAAGTGACTTGCCCAGGGTCACATAGTTGGAAGTATCTGAGGCCAGATTTGAACCTATGACTTGGCCTGGCTCTCAATCTACTGAGCTACCAAGCTGCCCCCTTCAAATATCTTTCTTCACTGAGAGGTCTCTGCAGCAATGAAATCACAAATCTAGTCAAATACATACATACATATACATATATGTATTTTCATATAAACTTACATACAAAATACATTATATGTGTATATATAAGGCAAGTTATTTTGTTTGGTTGGTTTGGTTTTTTGTTTTTTAAACAAGTAGCCCTAAGTACAGGGCTGGGTTTTTTTTTTTCTCCATAAAAATGTTATCCATTTGAGATCTATTGATTGGTTTCTTAATTCAGCATAGGGGTTGAGGGCTATACCTGTGATTGAAGTGAGTTGCCCAGAGTTTTTTGGCCAGTATTTGTCAGAGGCAAGAATTAAACCTAGGCTGTCCTGGGTCTTAAGGCCTGCCCATTATCAACTATGGCACACTTTCTGGTTCATCTTATGAAAATGACAAGATTTCTTTTAAAGAAAAATGATATATAAATTTAAGATTATAAGTATTTTTGTTTTAAGTAGCAGAAATTGTTTTATATCTTAAAACTTCAAAAGTCACCATAAATTCATTGACAATATTTGTTATCTCTTGTACTTCATCTCTTAACTTTTTAAATTATTTCGATGTTAACATGAAAAAATGAAATATTTTCATATTTTGGATTTAGAAAACCAGATACTCTTCAGTGCCCTATTGTCTTATGTGGATGGCGTGGAAAGACTTCAATTCGTGCCTTTGTGCCTAAGAATGAACGACTTCATTATCTAAGGATGATGGGAGTAGAGGTGTTTAGAGAGAAAAGAAAAGAAGAATCTGCAAATAAATTAGAGGAGAGCCAGGCCATTACCAAAGAGACGGATATGGAATGTAGAACAAAAGAATTGGTCAACTCAGATTCGCAAATGGAAGATGAATTAGATGAGTTGATACAGGAACCAATGGAAAGTGCTCTTGAAGGAACAGAGGCTAAAACAGGAAATGATGAGCCACAAGATTCTAAAACTGAAACTCAGTGCTGACTATAACAATGCCAAAGACCTGGTGCTTTTTTTTTTTTTTGCATCTGCCTGCCTTGCTATATTGAGATAAAAATCTAGAAATTTTATCTATCTGCAAATACATTTTTAAAAATATATTACAGAGGTGTGAACATTATCATACACTGCCCCTCATTTTACCCTTTTTTGGAGTTTAGCAAAAAGTATTTTTCAGTCGTTTATAAAGTAACTGCCTTTCTTGGCTCTTTTGGTTTAATGGCACTGCTGGTTTTGGTGTGTCTATTGCCGGCAATGGACTTTGCACTAGCAAAATCTTATTTCCATTGTAAGAACTGAAGAATAAAACTGCTTATGGATTTTCCTTTTTTAGAATCTTTTTGTGTTGACCATATTTGTTGGAAAGAATTCTCATAAAGTAGAGATGAATGGATCTTAAGATCCAGTAATGATTTTTAAAATACATATATAAAAATGCACATACACAAAAATGTGTATGTATATAAAAGTATATAAATCCTTATGAAAAATGCTGTTTGCTTTAATAGTTGTGTAAATTGCACATTTTAGGTGATATAATTTTTATGCAATAAGGTTAATATCTGAGTTTTCAGATAACCACTGTACCTTTTGAAATAAAGGACAAGTAAATATTTCTTGGAATACTTTTATGTATTGTGACTTTGCTTACCAGCAGAATATGAACTTATTTAACTGAATTTTTTGTATGGTTCTGTTTTTATAATTGGTGTCTCCATTTCCTTCTCACTTTCAAGTTCTTAACTCTGCAGTGTCACTTTCAACTATATCATTCAGGAGAAACTGCTTTCCAAAGTTAATAATAATCTCTTATTTGCCAAAATCTAATGGAGTGTTCTCAGTCCTCATTGTTCTTAATCTTTGTAGCCTCTGACACTGTCAGTCACCCTCTTCTTGATACTTTATATTTTCATGACAACTTTCTTATATATCTGATTTCTTCTCCTTTGTTTCTTCGGGTCACCTTGGCTATTGAGACTATTCTCCCTCTGTACTCTTTCATTTGGCAATCTCATCTCCCCATTGATTTACTTTTATGTAAATGAAGATGATTTTCTGTTTATCTAGCCCTAACCTTTCCTAACTTCTGATCTCACATCTTCAGCTGTCTATTGGACATTTCAACTGAATGTCTTGTAAACTGAATGCATGATCTTTACCCCAGCACCCTCCCCTCTTTTAGGTGGTACAATGAATAAGAGTGTTGGACTTGGATGGCCCAAGATCAAATCTAGACACAGCCTCTTAACTGTATGGCCTGGATGAGTTGCTCCAGGTCTGAGTATAGCCTCATTACTAGGGTTGTTGGAAAATCAAATGAGATCATGTGTTTAAAGCACCTAAGTTGGTGCCCTACACATTAAAAGGTACTTAATAAATACTTGTTTTCTTTTTACTATCAAGGATTGCCACCATCCCAGGTGTCTAGGTGAGATGACCTAGGTGTCATCCTTGACTCCATGCATTTTTCCTGCATATCCATTCAGTTGACAACTTATGTAATTTCTATATGATATCTTGTATTTGCCCCCTTCTCTCCTCATATAATGCCTCCATCTTGGCACAGGCCCTCAGAACTTCCTGCCGAACAGTAGCCATGGTTTGGTAGAGAATCGGCCTCTATAAAGACTCTTCCTCAGTGCAGGTTGTCCTCCACTGAGCTTTCAAACTGATGTTCCTCAAGCATAGATCTGATCATGTAATCTCCCAATTAAATTCCAGTGACTTCTAGTTACCACTGTCATCATATATAAAATCCCTCGACTTTTTATTTTTAGGCTTTCATAATCTGGCCTCTCCCTACATTAACAGTCTTTTTATGCTTTATTCCCCTGCATGTCCTTTGTGATGATGTGAAGGGCTCTGGAATGTCCTCTCCCTCCCCCTTCCTGGCTTCTTTCAAGTCAGCTAAAGACCTGCCTATGCTCAAGAAGCCTTTCCTAGCCTTCCTTAATCTTAGTGCCTTCCCTATGAGATTATCTCCAATTTATCCGGTGCATATCTTGTCTGTACATTTTTTGCATGTTGTCTCCCCCATTAGACTGTGAGCTCCTTGAGGGCAGAGACTGTCTTTTCTTTGTGCCTCTGTTTAGCCTAGTGCCTGGCACATAGAAGGCATTTAATAAATGTTTGTTGACTTGATTTAATAAGCCAAAAGATGCATGGAATAATTAAAGAGTTAATGACAGAGATATATGTGAACTTTTTTCTGAATAATGGGAAATTTGTTGGTTGGTTGCATCATCTCTGGCAACTAAACTCAGTCTCACTTGCAGAAAATTAATAAAATTTTTGGACCAGTAATGAAAATTGTATGATCTGTACTATAAGACTAAAATGTGGAGTATGTTAGCTGTCTTTAAAAAAATTCAAAGGGTTGTCAAGAGGAGAACATTTCTGAGTAGATTTATACAATCAATATTGGTGGGTAGAAGTGATGGATGTTTATTTGTAACAGTTCTCAAACTTCTTGGTCTTAAGACCCCTTTGTGCTAAAAAAATTACCAAGTGCCTCCCTCTACTCAAAAAGCTTTTATGTGGATTATATTTGTTGTTTTTTAATGATGTTTTCCATGTTAGGAATTAAAATATCTTAATATCATTATAAAAATAGTTCTGACTAAAACCTTGAAAAGGTCTCATGGGCCCTGAAGGGCCATGATGTCAGACCTATGACGTGTGCCAAAGATTGCATTGCAGAGTGCTCTCTGTGGGAATGCACACTATTGCCCACCAGAGATGGTTACTAGAAAAGCAGGGGGTCTCTGGCAGAGCTGCTCCCTTCCACCTTTTCACCACCCTCCCCACCCCTCTTTCCAGCAGCCTAATGGGAGCACTTCCTCCTCTGTCTGGGGTAAGGAGGGGAAAGGCACATGTGGCACTCATTCTGGGGTGTTGGCCATGGCACCCAGCCTCTTAAAGGTTCACCATCACTGTCCTAGGAGTTCTTAGAACACACTTTGAAAGGTGTTAGTTGGTGTAGCAAAAAGCAGTTGACAAACTAAGTTACTAGAAAATACCAACAAAAATGAGGAAGTTTGAAAGAGGGGAAGGATCATCTGGGGAATTAAGTTATATTTTGGTCATGAATTGTTAAACATTAAAATCTGTGGGCTTTGGAAGTATGTTCACTGATCTTAAGCAGTGAAGCCTGCATCAAAGATGTGTGTGTGTATTTTGGGTGCTTGGCTCTATGGTTTTTCTGAGGTAGACCCAGAGAGCCAGTGATTCCCTCTTCTTTGGCTTTCTTGATATTCTGCCTGTCCTTGCTGCTATTGCTACCAGTGCTGCTGCTGTCAAGTGGATTTCACCAGAGCCATTACTGGGACTTCTGCTTGACTTAAAGAGGACTCTTGATTGTGGGATTCTTGGGCCCTGGTCCTTGTTCCTACAAATACCCCCCCACACACACCTTAATTACTAATTTAAGAATTTAGTTTAGAATAATTATAGATGGTAATTAAAGTTTTCTCAAGACAGAAATTAGACCATTCCCATATTTGAATAGAAGTAAAACTGAGTCACAAGATGGAGTCTGTGGCTCACTATTCCTTCATATGTAAATGTAGGAGAACTAATTGTGGTCCAAGGCAATAAGGGGTTTTATATAGGATCTGGGCAATAAAACATTTTATCTTGTTTACATCTTTTATTTTAAAAAGTATTTTTCCATTTATTTCAATTTCATTCTTACAATATACCCATGAGGTAATTGGACCAGGTGTTATTCCTGCTTGACAATGGAGGAAACACTTATTTGTCTAAGGTTACAATCTGAGGATGAAACTTCTCTAGAATACTTAGTAGTCTTTCAACCAAAATGAGAATAAACAATCTTTAGGATTCAAATTTGTAGAAGAGTAAGGAAGTCATTCCAGATGTTTAATGGCCCAATGGTAACAGAATAAATGGGAAGAAATCATGGGATTCAGTTAATTTAGAGTGTATACAGAAGGCATAATGTAAGGCAATTATGTTTGGATGATCACATGCACAAAGATGAAGAAGAGGAATGCACTGGGAGAAAGGGGTAAGAAGACTAAAGGTAAAAATTATCTCACATAAAAGGCGTGCAAGAAAGCTTTTACAGTAGAGGGAAAAAAGGGACGTAGGCAATCTTTGAATCTCACTCAGAATTAATTCAAAGAGGGAAGAATATATATATATACACACTCAGTGTATATTAAGTTTTCTATCTTACCCAACAAGAACGTAGGAGAGAGAAAGGGATAAGAAATATGACCAGAAGGACGATAAAAAGGAGGACAGATTAAAAGAGGCAGTGGTCAAAAGTAAAGCAAACTTGTGAGGACAGACAGGGTAAGAAGAGAAGAAAGAACAAAAGAAAATAGGCTGGAGAGAAATATGTAGTTAATGATAATTGTGAACATGAATTGGTTAAACTCACCCATAAGACAGTAGCAGATAGTAGGATGGATTAGAAACTAGAATCCAACTATATGTTGTTTACAAAAGACATTTGAAAGAGAAAAACACACAAAGGATTGGCACAGGATCATATGCTTAACTAAAGTAAAAAAGGCAGGGATGACAATCTCAATCTCAGACAAAGCAAAAATAGACTTACTTAAAAGAGGAGATCAAAGAAACAATGTTTTGAAGAAAGGTACTATATGGAAAATGAAGTATACTTCCCAGCTGTGTGACCCTGGGCAAGTTACTTAACTCCCATTGCCTAGCCCTTAACACTCTTCTGCCTTGGAACCAATACACAGTACTGATTCCAAGATGGAAGATAAGGGTTTAAAAAAAAAAGAAAGTAAAAAATTTTACAGCAAGTTTCTGTGATAAAGACCTCATTTCTCAACTATATAGAGAAAGAAGTCAAATTTCTAGAAATAAGAGCCATTCCCAAATTGATAGACAAAGGAAATAATGAGGAATTGGGGGGGGCTGGAATTTTTAAAAAATTCTTTTAAATTGTCATGCAAAATACTTTCATATTGGTCATTGTAAGAGCACACTATTACATAACCAAAACTCCAAAATAAAACCAGTTACACCGATATGAAAGACAACTCCAATAGTTCTTTCTCTGGAGGTAGATAGCATTCTCCATCATAAGTCTTTCAGGATTGTCCCAGACCATTGCATTGCTGACTTTTCACAGATGATCGTGGTCCAATATTGCTGTTATTGTATACGATATTCTCCCAGTTCTGCTTATTTCACTCTCCATCAGTTCCCAAATATCTTTACAGCTTTTTCTGAAATCATCTTGCTTATATCATTAACACGGTAGTATTCCATTACCAATACCACAATTTGTTCAGTCATTCCCCAATGGAAGGACATCCTCTCAATTTCCAATTCTTTGCCACCACAAAAAGAGCAGCTATAAATATTTTTGTACGAGTAGGTCCTCCCCCCCCCTTTTTAAATTATTTTACTAGTAGTAATATTACCGGATCAAAGAGTATGCACAGTTTTATAGCCCTTTGGGTATGGTTCCAAATTGCCTTCCAGAATGGTTGGATCAGTTCACAACTCCACCAACAATGCATTTGTGTCCCAATTTTGCTACATTCCCTCCAACATTTGCCACTTTACTGCCATATTGGCTAGTCTGAAAGGTGTGAGGTGGTAACTCAGCATTGTTTTAATTTGCATTTCTCTAATAAAGAGTTATTTAGAACATTTTTTTTTCATATGACTATTGATGGCTTTGTTTTCTTCATCTGAAAATTGCTTGTTCATATTCTTTGACCATTTGTCAATTGAGGAATGACTTGTATTCTTATAAATTTGACTTAGTTCTTTATAAATTTGAGAACTTAGACCTTTATCAGTGTTATTATAAAGAGTTTTATTTAATTTTGCTCTGTCTTGTTAAGAGCAGAATTTCTATATAAGGGCAGTTCTTAATCTCACTCTGTCTCTAAGAGCAGAAGTGTTCTTAATCTCACAATGTCTTTTTAAGAATGGTTTTTATAAGGACAGATTTCAGTTAAGAGACATTCCATTTTCTCTGTCTTCTTAGGGGTCAGGGGTTCTGGGGATTTTGGTGTTGTTCTCTCAGTCAAGAAGATCTGACAGTTACTTTTGAGAGTTTGGGATATAGATATGAATTTGTATCTCTATCCCAATTTGAGAAAAAATCTAGTTACTGAGTGTTTTTCTCCTCAGAACTTTGAGGGAGTTTTCTGTGTCTGTGTCTGTGTGACAGGCAGTTTATAATTGACAGTTAATAGAAGAATTACTTTAAGGTGTTTGTTATTGATTTAATGTTCATCGATTAGTTAGATAAGATAGATAGTGAATTTAATATTAATTAGAGTATTTAAGTTAGGCCTTCTTTGCTGTGAACTTTAGATTTACTCCACCTGCTTAGTCTAACAAAACAGGAATGTCTACACCCCTACTTAAGGATTAAGTGTTTAGGAGGATGACCTATGACAGACATGTGCTAGCAAATGACAAATCAGAAACAACTGACAGACCCTTGGTCTATCCCAGTCGAGCTTAAGCTACCATTGGTACATGTGAGATACAGGAAAGTGATGTTAAAAACAATCTATGTATTTTGCATCACTTCCTTTCTGGGGCTCTTTTCACAGAGAGGTGGCTCTGGTGGCAGTATGCTATGAGTCTTGGCATCTTGGCATGGCCACAGCTATTGTCCAGGTTTAGTGATGAGAGTCCTTGATACACTACTGGGGGAAGCTGAGTAACCTAGTTCAGGTGAGGCGTTTTCTCTGAGCTCTCTCAGAGTTTAGGCTGGTTCTTTTCTCCTTTACCTTCCAAAACAATATCCTCTTAGGACAGCCTCTAATATTCTGAAAAGATCTCATGGTGGAGGTCTTTGAACTCCCCCTGGCACAGGCCAGGCGGGAGAAATCCTATACCCTTTCCCTCTCTCTCTTTTCCTTAATTCCCTTCCTCTATATTAATTAAACCACCATAAATTTCCAAACTGACTTGGGTATTTTATTTGGGATTTTTCCTGGTGACCAATTAAATTTATATTGTTACAACCCTAAAATTTCCCCTTACATTGCCAGGCAAGAAGATTCTTAGATATGTTTGGTTTTTTTTGAGATTTTTAGTATAGGATTTAGATTTTTAGACATAGTATAAGATTTAAAAGATATACTATCCTATTTCCTGCCTCCTATTTCTGACCCCTGCTCTCTTGTGAATACATAGGTGTCAGTTATGTACCAAACTGGTCTCTGCAACTTTTATCAGACACTGATCAATATTTATTAACTATAACATCAGAGATGTTTGTTATAAATTTTTTTCCCTAACAGGCTGTTTCTCTTCTAATCTTGGTTAGTTTAGTTTTGTTTGTACAAAAGCTTTTTAATTTAATATAATCAAAATTATTCATTTTATATCTTATAATGCTCTCTATCTTGTTTGGTCATAAATTCTTCCATTCTCCAAAGATCTGCCAGGCAAACTATTCTGTGTTCCCTTAATTTGGTTATGGTATTACTCTTTATATCTAAATGGGATATGCTTCTGCTATATTCTGTTTTCTAATTTTCCCAGAAATTTTTGTTAAAGAATGAATTCTTATTCCAAAAGCTGGGATCTTTGTGCTTATCAAACACTAAGTTGCTAAGGGCATTTAGCCCTTTATATTGTGTATCTAATCTGTGCCATTGATCTATCATTCTTTTCTTTACTCAGTACCAGATTGTTTTGATGATTGTTGCTTTATGTGCAGTTTGAAATGAGGAATTTTCATAAGAAGAAATCAGAGCTATCCATAGTCAGATGAAAAGATGCTATAAATCACTATTGATTATAAATATGAAAATAAAAACAAATCTGAGGTATTGTGTCACATCTATCAGAATGACTAATATGACAGAATAAGAAAATGACTAGCAATTGTCAAAACCAGGGATGCCCCATTGGTGGAGTTGTGAAATGGTCCAAACATTCTGGAGAAAAATTTGGAACTATGTCCAAAGGACTATAAAACTGTATACCCTTTGACCTAGCAATACCACTAGTATGTATCCCAAAGAGATCGAAGTAAAAATAAAAGACCTATATGTGCAAAAATATTTATAGTAGCTCTTTTTGCCATCTACAGTAATTTATAGATGGCAAAGAATTAGAAATTGAAGGAAATCACCTTCATTTAGAAGAACAGCTGAACAATTTGTGATATATGATTGTGATGGAATACTATTGTACAAAAGAAATGATAAGGGAGGAAGTTACAGATAAACTAGGAAGGTCTTTATGAATGGATGTAAAGTGAAGTAAGGTAAAATTAAGGCATTGTTTTACTTAGTAACAGCAATATTGTAAAGATAATAAATTATTATACATTTAGCGACTCTGATCAATACCAGAATCCAAGACAATTCCAAAGGACTCAGGGTGAAAAATGGAATCTAGCTTCAGAGAGAGAACTGATGAATTCTTTTTTTTTTTAAAGCCCTTGCCTTCCATCTTAGAATCAATAATGTCTATTGGTTCCAAGGCAAAAGAGTGGTAAAGGTGAAGCAATAGTGGTCAAGTGACTTGACTGGTGGTCACATCACTAGGAAGCTTCTTAGAACAAAATTGAACCCAGAACTTTCTGTCTCTGGGCCAGGCTTTCAATCCACTAAGCCACTTAGGTGCCCTGTGATTAACTCTTGAATGTAAACTAAAATATATGTATTTTTGCTTTATTTTACTTGCTTTTTTATGGAATAGCTAATATGAAAATAATGTTCTGCATCATTTCATATGTATAATTGATATATTGCTTGCCTTTTACATGGGTGGAGGGACAGACGGGAGGAAGAGAATTTGCAACTCAATTTTTAAATGTTGAAAATAAATAAAATAAATACATTTTAATGTATGCATTATGCAAATGTATGCAAATATGCTTATATACATGTGCATATTTATTACCAATTTTATTGACACAAAGGTTTTACAAATAATAAAATTTATAATATTCTTTGTTGTAAAAATCATATAAATGTTCTGAAAAATTCACATTAAAAAAAAGGAGTAGAGGAAAATGAGCCTGGATAGGTAAAGAGTGAATCAGTGGAGGACTTGAATGCCAGTGTTTAGATTTGATTTGCAAGGTGGTACTTCTCATGCTTTTTGAGCAGAGGAAAATTTCAATTTCTCAGTGTTGTAAAAGATATTATGATGAAAGATGTTCTCAAAGCAGTTTGCTTTATGGAAAATAGTCTGTCTCCCAACAGCATGCATCTTCATGCTAGGAATTTTCTCCTTTCGCTTTCCATCTTCCTTCAAGTCTCAATTAAAATTTCAACTACTACAAGAAAACTTTCTTGATCCTCCTTAGTTCTAGGACCTTTCCTAATTTACAATTTATTCAGTATATACTTTGCTTATAAAAAGTTTTTACACGTTGTCTCCCTCATTAGACGGAACTTGTAGAGAGAATTTTTCTTTGTATCCCCAGCACTTAGCAGAATGCCTAGTACATAGTAGGTGCTTAATAAAATGCTTGTTTGCTAACTGACAGGGAGAAGAACTCTGAATTAGGGCAGCTGATTAGGAAACTAACAAGGTAATTTAATAGTGAGGTGAGGAAGTGCCAGACATATTGGTAGTAGCATCAATATAAAGGAAAGAGTCTGAGACTCTGAAATAAAAGAATCAGGAAAAAGTGGAGTGAATAGTTTAATATAAGCATAGGAGAAGGGAAAGTCAAATTTTTAAGTTTTAGAGACTGGAAGGATGGCAATGCTATATATAAAATAAGAAGCTGTGAAGGAGAGACAGCTTGGAGAGCAATCAGTAAACCACATCCTCTAGTATAAAGTCCTATACTTGGAGTCAGGGGACCATCTTCATTTTGGGGTCTGTGACTTAGTATCTGTAACCTTGGTGTTGTGGGCCATTCTAACACCAGCATTAAACATTGGGGACTCAAGTCACCCAACCATTAAGAAAAGGAATTTTACTTTGCCCTAACATAGCAATTTTATGCAATAGGATACTAAAATTCTTCTGATGGCTGGCCCCTTGTTTCCATGAGGAAACGTATCTGTTCATCAGGGCAAGATATGGTTAAATACATTTCTGTGCTCTTCAGACATCCCAACAAATCTGAGAAACCTAGACTGTGGGGCTGGCATTTTTTTATGCCCTTAGAAGACGAGGAAGTACGTCAGGGAAGCTGGGGTCATTGAGGTCCCTTTGTCTTCTTTTAGGCAAAGTCTCATCATATTCTGGGTGGGAGAAAAGAAATTGTCAGGGGAAACTGTTCCTATCACACCTTGGGCAAGTCATTTCATGGTGGATTGTGGTGGTTCATGGGCATAAATGAATTTATGGACAAGAAACTGAAGACCATATAAACAGAGGCAGACTTGCTGCTGATAAAAAAAAAAATCCAAGGACTTCAGAGAGAGAAAGGGAGATTTGGGAGGTAAACAACTTCTTTCCTCTCTCAACTGATTAAAAAGCTAGTGTCCAAAAATGAGATTTGGCTTTCTAAGCCTCAGTCACAGATATAGAAATGGCAGGCCCCCGGGGGGTCAGGGATACAGGAAACTAACAAAGTCTGTTAAAATTAATATTTTCCAGGAATCTTGCAAACCTGATCAAAAGGACTTGGAACTGCCACAGAAAAATAGAAGGGATGGGGAGGAAGGAGACAGACAGACATATAGACACAGACAGAAACTGACAGACATGGAGAGAACCCTGTATACTATGCAAAATGGTAAAGAGAATAAAGTACAATATGGGAAGAATAGCATAAGGATGCTTAGTAATTTACAGGAAACCAAATTTCAGAAAGGATCAGCCTAGGTTTGTAATAAACAAGATGACCCAAAGACCAGAGCTTTAGAAGTTGAAAGGACCCAAGGTATGAGAGGGTAGAACCAGTGATGATGCAAACTGGCCAAGGTTTCTCAGGTAGCACTTTGAACCTGGGTCCACAGACGGCAAGTTCAGGGCTCTCTCCATGGCAAATGCTGCTTCTAGATCCTATTGGAAGGAGGTAGATTTGTCAGTGAGATTTCACTGGGCGGGACCCATGCCTGAATTATAAGACTGAAAGGACAAATCTTAATCAGAAGGAAAAGGATGGAGGTGCATGACAAGAGTGGGAATCCTGATGAACATTTGGGTGAAAATTGGCAGAGGCAGAAAGAGAAGCAATAGTGATCATAAAGAGAGAAAGAGAAAATAAATTACTTCAGGGAAACTATCACAAGCCCAGTATGCCATGACACTCACGGTGGATTTCAACTGCCTGGATAACTGCCAAAGTAACACTTGTTGAATGTAGAATTTCTGCCTTAATAAAACAGTCATCTTTTGAAAGCTGAAGAAATCAACAAAAGCAATTTATATCCTTGAAAAAATCCCTACCAAGATGAATCTAGTTGTTGAAGTGGAAATATTGGTGACCTTAAAATGAAGGGATCACTCGGATCTTAGACTTCGTGATTGAGGAAAGAAAATCAAACGTGCTTCTAAAATTTGGGGGAAACAAGTTTCAAAGAGTTAAAATTTGGGGGAAACAAATTTCAAAGAGTTAAAATTTGGGGGAAACAAGTTTCAAAGAGTTAGAGAAAAGATAAAGTCAAGGGTCTTAGATTAAAAATCTATATGGGAAGTCAGTTCAGGGGATTAAATTGAGAAGATAAGAAAGAAAAACTTGTGGTGAGGAGGAAAAGATGAAACTTTTTAGAGAGATTAAGGCAGAGGGAACTAATCTACTCATTTTTTTTTCCTGACAACATTTAAAACACAAGGGCCAGGGGTAAGGTCAGGTGACAGAATGAATATAAGGCATGACATGATTTTATAAGAATGGTATCAGGAGAACAAATACCCAGAATTGAAGCAGCTTGGAGATGGAATAGATAGAATGAAGGATTTTGAGTTATAAAGACAAGTTCAAATCCTGCCTCAGATGTTGTAACTAACTATGTGAGGTAAGGCTTATAACCAATCTCAACCTCAGTTTCCTCATCTGTAAAAGGGAGATAATAATAGTACTTAACATGAAAAGGCCATTGTATGAATAAAATGAGATAAATGCTAACAATTATCATTAAAGATGGCCAAAAAAAGTTAGGTTTGTGGGGGAGAGGGGAATGTTTACGTATCTTGGAGAAAAGAGGAAGACCAAAGAAGAGAATGAAGTGTAGCTTGGAATAGATCATTCTCAGAACTACTTAATTCCTTTTTTTTTTCTTTAAACTCTTATCTTCCACCTTGGAATCAATGCTACATATTGGCTCCAAGGCAGAAGAGTGGTAAGGGCTAGGCAATGGAGGTCAAGTGACTTGCCCAGCGTCACATAGCTAGGAAGTGTCTGAGGCCAGATTTGAACCCAGGACCTCCCATCTCTAGGCCTGGCCCTCAATCCACTGAGCTACCCAGAACTACTTAATTCTTAGTTCTTCAGTTTTTCCTAGCAAGGAGAATGATCCTTGGAAGGAAATACACCACAAAGATAACAAGTATGGAATTACTACCCAAGGTCAGTAGGTAGATATTAAGAAAACACCTTTGATTAAATAGTCACCAGGCCCAGAGAAACTGCTCTAAACTTACTGGAAAAAAACAAACAAACCAAAAACAAAACAAAACTATAAGATGTGATTGCTTTTTGGTGATGTAGATCATAGATCACAAAATGGCACCTAACTTAGGGTTCTTTGTGAAAATCAAATGAGATATTTGTTTTAAAAAAAATAATAAGAACTCACATAAGGGCCAATGAATCTACTTGTGTCCCTTTGATACTGCTTCAGAGGTTATATGGTTATTGCTGATTGAACCCATCTCTTCATAGAATTCTTCCCTTCCAGAAGAATTATGGGAAAATAAAGTGAATAAAAGAGTCCCAGATACCCAGAGCATTGTGGGACATACGGTATTTAAACCTTCCCTAACTTAAACTGGAATGAGACATGTAAATACAATCCCATTATTGCCCAAGACCCAGAGATGTTAACTTCCAAATCAGCGTGAATTTCATTTTGTGAACAAATTCTTTAAAAACTCCTGATTCTCTAGGAAACAAATGGCTTGGTGTCTTCACGCCGTGAAAAGAGCTGAGCTGAAGAAGACGAGCAGTCCAAACACAAAAGAGGTAAATGCTCATCTTTAAGCAGTGAGTCACACTCCCTTAAAACCAGAGACTTCCAAATAGGCAATTTCCCTCTGAATCCAATCACAGAAACATTTCTATAGACTTCATTATCTTACTCTGCCAAATGTCGCCTTTGCTTTCCCAATAACTGATCAGCTTTCTGTTATGCCATTTTCCCAGCCACCCACTGATGTAACGGCTTTTAAATGGTGGGGACGGCAGGGGGCAGTACACTTTGTTGGCAGATGGGATGCTCGGCCGCCCAAGCCTGTATCCTCAGCCATCGGAACAGGTTTAGCTGCAGGTTGATTTGAAATACTCCACAGTAAGCCCTGGCAGTAAGCACGGCCATTAGACTGTGGTGGGTCATGCAGGGTTTTCTTTTGTTTCCTCTTGTGGGCTGTGTAAAGGCGATCCTGTTGTTTAGAAGAATCAAGCCCTGCGTTCATTGGATATGCCCTCAAGGAGACATCCAGTTTGGCTATCCCAGGGTTAGTATCAATTCATCTAACCCTTTGAAGCTTAAAAAACAATACATTGGTCCATGGTTGCTTCATCCTCTCCCTCCTCTTTAATGGTCTAAATTTGATCAGCAGCATTGATGGAGTCCTTCTCTGAGGGTAGATGGATATATATTTTTCCCCCTGCAACTCGCTGCATTTTACTATAGCCCTCATTCCTTTCTCTCACTTCCCCTGGTCATACAACTAGCATCAGAGATAGGATTTGAATCCAAGTCTTTCTGAACTTCTGGTGCAGTGTTATCCAATATGCTGTATTAACTCTGAGTTTCCAAAACTTCTCCTAATGCCTTTTTGTTCATTCCCCTTTTGGCATCATAATCTGGCTAGTTTTCATCTTATAACCTGAGTGTCATCATGAATGCTTCCCTCTTCCTCTCCCCAGATATTCAATCAGTTGCCAAATCACTCCATTTCTTCATTTACAACATCTCTCAGACCTGTTGCCTTTTCTCCACACATATAGGTGCCATCTTAGCTCAGAACCTTATAAAACTCACATAGATCATTGCAAAAGCTTCTAATTAGTTTCTCTGTCTCAAGTCTCTTCTCACATCGGTCTATCCCACACACTGCTCCCAAAGCACTTTTCCTTAAGCACAGATCTGACTGTGGGACTGCATTATTTAATCAACTCCAGTGGCTTTCAATTACTTTTTGGATACATGACAAACACTCTTCAACTTTTAAAGTCTTATATGACTTGGCCCTAGCCCATCTTTCCAGCATCACTGGACATTATTCTTCCTTCTTCACTAGCCAAACTGACCTTCTTTCTCTGTTTCTCACATACAACACAATTGTCACCTATCTCCACACCTTTGTACTAGTATTCCTCATACATGGAATACATTCCCTTCTTACTACCTCATAGAATCCTTGTCTTCCTTTATAAGATCCAGCTTAAGTGCCATGTTGGGTATGAAACGTTTTCTGATTCTCCCCAAATATTAATGTCTTTGCTACTTTTGTAGTTATTTCTTGTTGTTCAGTCATGTCCAACTTTTTGTCCCCATTAGAGGTTTTCTCAGCAAATACTAGAGGGGTTTGCCAATTCCTTCTCCAACTCATTTTACAGATGAGGAAACTGAGGCAAACAGGGTTAAGTGACTCGCCCAGGGTCACACAGCTAGTAATTGCTGAAGCTAAATTTGAACTCAGGAAAATGAGTCTTCCTGACTCCAGACCTGGCACTCTATCCACTGCCCCATCTAGATTCCACTTTTGTAGATTCAACCTTGTAGTTAACTACTTTGTATAAATTTGTATTTATCAACTAAAATTGTATACTGTATATATTTTTACATATCAGCTCTCCCATTAGAATGTAAATTCTTTGTGAGTAGGGATTATTTCATTCTTTGTATTTATATCCCTAGTGTCTAGCACAATTCCTGGCACATAATACATGCTCAATAGATACATATTGATCAATTGATATCAGGCCAGGACATTTCCTTTTTAAGATCTCAAGCATCTTCATCTGGAAAATGAGGAGACATTTAAATAGAAGACCTCTGAAGAACCTTGGGGCTCTATTATTCAGTGCTATCCAGTTTGATAGGTATACTGGAATGAGTTTCATTAAAACATAATTTCTTCCACTTATCCTCCTACTATTTGATTGTTTATCAGCCACCTTCTGATATAAAGAGTGGCTTTGCCCTTCTATATCCTTGTGTTCAAGGTACCCACCCAAACAAGTCCCATATGCCTTTAAGTCATGTACAGGTGAGAAAGGACAGATGGAAGATCTCTTTACCATATTAAGACATGGACTCACTGGAAGAGACCTTAGGGGTCACTGAGACCAACTCATTTTATGATGAGGCAATTGCTCCCCCAAAAGCTTAAAAGTCTTCCCCGAGGCTACCCAGTTAGCAAGAGGCAGAAATGGAGCTGGTGCCCAGATTTCTTGATTCTCAGGCTCATGGTATTTCCACTGTCCCATACTCTACCCAGTATAACAGACCAGCAGATTTTATGATGCACTAAAGCCTTGCATAGATCACAAAATGGCATCTACTTCTCAAGGATGTTGTGAAAATCGACTGAGAAGATATTTGTAAATTCCTTCTTTGTTTTGTATTTTCTTTGAAGACTGAAAATAGCCCAGATTCTATTTGGGTATACTGACAGAGTCCATATAAGGAAACATTGATATTGGCCATCTCCGTTCTTACCTTTTAACCATACTGCAACTCTAATTATTGGGGGTCCGGGGGGAGGGTTGCAGTGCTTTAAAGTTTTAGAAAGATTCTACCTACATTATTTCATTTGAACTTCACCATTACCCTATGAGATAGTTACTTTATAATCACAGCTCTAGCTTTTTATCCTGCATCATGCTATATGTATAATATGCCAATAGGAAATAAATTGAGGATAAGTGACTGTGTAGTTATTCTAACCATTCCAGAGTAAGAATAGTAGAACAAAACATTTCCCCTTTCTCACTATTGGAATTTTCCCTTTGTTTCCTTAAAATTGCTGCAAAACCCATAATCATAAACATTATATGTTTTCTGTCTCCTAGATATTAGTCTACATTCGCCAAGCCTTCTCTCCCTCCCCAGATTTTCTTGTGTCACTTTGTCTGAATAACTCCTTTGACTCCTTTATTCCCTATTTGTATTTTTCTCAACTACCCATCTTCATGCTGTATCCTCTTGAAGGCAAAAACTGCTTTCTTTTTTGTCTTTTTGTTTCTCAACCCTAATGCAAGACCTTCCATACAGTCCTTAGTATAGACCTTATAGACCTTAATAGACCATATAGACCTTAATAAATGTTTGCTAAACTGAATTGAGATTGTACCTATAAGTCATCAGTACTTTTGCATAGAGGGAGAAAGAGAGAAAGGTTTAAACATTCTTTAATATTTGTCAGCTTCGCCTTTCTACATCCAAGTCCAAGGTTGCCTCTATGTAGAAAAGTCAGTAGTCTAAATGATATGATTTGAGGCTCTGGCCCCCAAATAGCCTATTCCTGCCACCAAATGACTGGTTAATTATTCCTGGAGTGAGACCATCAGCATTCCTTTTTCTAATTAATTAGGTTCTTTGTTTAGGGCTTCTGTCAGGGACAGCAAATCAAGTTGTAAATCCTTAGTGTGAATTATTAGATGATTATTGTAATCTTCCAGAAAGTATGGAGCAGGATGAAGGGGGTGAATACCTGGGGAAGGGCATGCCAACAGGGAATTAAATATAAATGTGTATACTTGTGTGTGGGTGTATTGTTAATGGATATGTAATATGGGAGAATGATTTGAAGATGAAACCTGTCTTCACAGTTAGACTAGTGCTGACCCTGCCCATCCTTCTTCTCCCCAATTTCTGACCAGGTGCTACAGATTGTATCTTATGAAAAAGGCTCAGATGGATTGCTAAAGTATGTCATTGGGCTTACTGTTTTCAAAACAATCTCCCAGCACTGAATGCCATGTTGGGCAAGGATTTTGGAGGTTAGTAGTCAGTGGAGGAAAGAGCATCTTCCAGACCTGGGGGATTAGCCAGAGAAATTCCCGGAAATGAGGGATGTAGTGTTTTGTTTGTGGGAGAGCTAGACAGCCAGAAGGCTAGTATCCCTGAATTAAAGAGTACATGTTGGTGAGTATGGTGTAAGAAGCCTGGAAAGGTACAAGGGGGAAAAGTTACAAAGGGCTTTGAGTGCCAGACAAAGAATTTTGTATTTGCTCATGGAGTTAATTGAGTAGGAGGTGACATGATCAGCCCTGCACTTTAGGAAAATCCTTTGAGTGTCTGAATGGAGAATCAATTGGAGAGCGATCAAATTAAGAGCTGTGCATATAATGTGTTAGATTTAAATTAATATTCCCAAGCTCTTATTTTCCATAAAGTTTATTAATAAGTAATTAAAGCAAATAGAAGTTTAAAGCCTATTTTTCTAACCTAAGTCTGACCACATGTGTTGATTCTCCCACTTGGCTCTCAGTCCATGCCTCTCCTGTTGAGTCAGGGAAGTCACCTGATGGGATCACACCCACACCTTTTAATTCATATTCATGAATGCAGTGCTGGCAGCAAAATGGGATGAACCTGTGGGCAATCCAGGAGGGGGTGGGGATGAAACTCCCTCTACACAAATACACATGTGACATCTATAGAAAGTTTAATCAAGGTCATTTCAAATGGAAGGCATTGGGAGGGCGACCCCTAGCTTATATGTCTTTTCAGTGTTTGCAGATTGATTTTATTAACATGCCTGGGGACCAAGGATATAAACATGTTTTAGTCATAGTGGACAGACTCACTCGATGGACAGAAGCATATCCATCAAAGAAAAATAACACTGGCATGGTGGTGAAAATATTGCTTAAAGAAATAGTTCCTAGATATGGCATTCCAGATGCCATAGACTCAGACAGGGGAAGTCACTTTACATCTAGCATTTCCATAATGTGTATAGACCAGAAAGTTCAGGACAGGTGGAAAGAATGAATAAGGAGTTTAAAACCATGATAGCTAAACTCTGTGCCCAAACTTAAATGGGCAGAGATTCTTCCACTTGCGTTGTTCTATCTGAGGACGAAACCCAGAGGAGACTTACATATTTTCCCACATGAGATATTATACAGACAGCCAGTATGGATAGGAAGGATCGCTAAACCATCTTATCTTTCCATGCTGGGAGGGGAATGCCAGTTATATACCTATCTGACACAGATACAAACTAGGCTGGAAGAACTGAGAAGGTTAGGATTATTAGTGCAAAGGGTCCCACTAGATTTCTCATTACATAACATAAGACAAGGGGACAAAGTGTATGTAAAAATTTTTGCCGAAGACAAACCCACAGAGCCCAGATGGATTAGTTCATATGATGTAGCTCTCACCACTCCTACATCGATCAAAGTAGTAGGAAAAGATTCTTGGCTTCACTCATGTCACATTAAACATTAGTATGCCCATGATAACACACCGAAAGACAACTTAATGGAAACCCAAGAATCCCCATTGCAGATGATGTTTGCTGATGGTTTTAGATACATACTGTTTATTATTTTTAGGAAATACCCTTCTATTCCTATGCTTTCTAGTGTTTTAATAGGAATGGGTGTTGTATTTTATCAAAGGCTTTTTCTGCATCTATTGAGATATTCATGATTTTTGTTGGTTTGCGTGTTGATATGGTCAATTATGTGGATGGTTTTCCTCATATTGAACCATACTTGCATTCCTGGTATAAATCCTACGTGATCATAGTGAATGACCTTCCTGATCACTTGCTGGAGTCTTTTTGCTAGTATCCTGTTTAAGATTTTTGCATCTATGTTCATTAGGGAGATTGGTCTATAGTTTTCTTTCTCTGTTTTTGACCTGTCTGGCTTTGGAATCAGTACCATGTTTGTGTCATAAAAGGAATCTGGTAAAACTCCCTCTTTGCTTATTCTGTCAAATAGTTTGTTAGTATTGGGGTTAGCTGTTCTTTGAATGTTTGATAGAATTCACTTGTGAATCCATCAGGCCCTGGGGATTTTTTCTTAGGGAGTTCTTTGATGGCCTGTTGGATTTCATTTTCTGATATGGGATTATTTAAGAGTTCTATTTCTTCTTCTGTTAGTCTAGACAATTTATATTTTTGTAAATATTCATCCATATCGCCTAGATTGGCATATTTATTGCCATATAATTGGGCAAAGTAGTTTTTAATGGTTGCCTTAATTTCCTCTTCATTCAAGGTGAGGTCCCCTTTTCATCTATGATGCTATTTGCTTTTCTTCTTTCCTTTTTTAAATTAGATTGACCAGTACTTTGTCTATTTTGTTTGTTTTTTCAAAGTACCAGCTTCTAGTCTTATTTATTAGTTCAATAGTTCTATCACTTTCGATTTTATTAATTTCTCCCTTAATTTTTAGGATCTCTAATTTGGTTTTCTTCTGGGGTTTTTTAATTTGTTTGCTTTCAAGTTTTTTGATTTGCATGTCCAATTCATTGATCGCTGCCCTCCATAATTTGTTAATATATGCACTCAAGAATATGAATTTTCCTCTGAGTACTGCTTTGGCTGTATCCCATAAGGTTTGAAAAGCTGTCTTCCCATTGTCATTTTCTTCAATGAAATTATTGTTTCTATGATTTGTTCTCTAACTAACCAATTTTGGAGTATCATATTATTTAATTTCCAATTAATTTTTGATTTGGCTCTCCATGTACCCTTACAGATCGATATTTTTATTGCCTTATGATCTGAAAAGGTTGCATTGATTATTTCTGCTTTTCTGTATTTGTATGCCATGTTTCTATGACCTAGTGTATGGTCAATCGTTGTGAATGTGCCATGTGGTGCTGAGAAAAAGGTGTATTCCTTTTTGTCCCTATTTATTTTTCTCCATATGTCTATTAACTCTAATTTTTCTAAGATTTCACTCACATATTTTACCTCTTTCTTACTTATTTTTTGATTTGATTTATCTAAATTTGATAGTGGTTGGTTCAGGTCTCCCACTAATATAGTTTTACTGTCTATTTCCTCCTTCAATTCTCCTAGTTTTGCCATTAAAAACTTGGGTGCTATACCATTTGGGGCATACATGTTGATTAGTGATATTTCCTCATTATCTATACTCCCTTTAACAGGATGCATTTACCTTCCCGATCCCTTTTAATCAGGTCTATTTTTGCTTTGGCTTTGTCAGATATCATGATTGCAACTCCTGCCTTCTTTTCTATCAGTTGAGGCCCAAAAGGTCTTACTCCAACCTTTAATTATGACCTTCAGATTATCTACCCACCTAATGTGTGTTTCTTGAAGATAACATATGGTAGGGTTTTGGATTCTAATCTACTCTGCTATTCGTCTACATTTTATGGGTGAGTTCATCCCATTCACGTTCTAAGTTATGATTTTCACTTGTGAATTCCCTGGAATTTTTATATCCTCCCCTAATTCTGACCTTTCTTCTTTTGTTATAACATTTTAAACCAGTGATTTACTTTAAATCAGTCCCCCTAGTCCCCTCCCTTGATATGCTTCCCTTTCTAGCCCCTCCCTTTCTGTTCCCTTCTTTTTTGTTTGTTTGTATGTTTTTTAGGGTCTGTTAACTTCCCTCCCCCCTCTCCTTCCCTCCCTTTTTATACTACCTCTACCCTAACCCTCTTAATTTTCCCTTCTCCCTTACCCTGTTGGATAAGATAGAATTCAAGATCCCAATGGATCCAGATGCTCTTCCCTCTCAGAGTTGTTTTCATTGAGATTAAGGTTTAAGTAATACCAATTAGCACTCTCTTCCTCTCCTTCTTATAGGAGAATTCTTCCTCTCCCCTTCCCATGTGTATCTTTGTGTGAGGAAGATTATTCTTTTTAATTTTTTTTCTATTTCTTCAAGTATATCTTAGTACCATCAATGATTCCCCCCTCCCTTTTTCTTTCTTCCCCCCCTTTCTCCATATTGTATTAATGCCCCAATATTTCCCTATGAGTGATTCTTCTGATTACTCTATTATTGCATACAATTTTTGAGAGTTACACATTACATTTTCCCCACATATTAATATATATAATTTGATATGAATGTAGTCCTTATAGAAGAGAGTTTGAATAAAAGAAAAGATAACATTTTCCTCCTTTTCCCTTTCCTTCATTTTTACCTTTTCATGTTTCTCTTGCTCTTTGTGTTTGGATGTCAAACTTCCCACAGAGTTCTGGTCTTTTCTTTACAAATACTTGGAAATCTTCTATTTTGTTGAATGCCCATACTTTCCCCTGGAAGTATATAGTCAGTTTTGATGGACTGGTGAATCTTGGTTGAAGACCCAGCTCTCTTGCCTTTCTGAATATCATGTTCCAGGCCTTGCGATCATTCAGTGTGGAAGTTGCCAGGTCTTGTGTGATCCTGATTGGCACTCCTTTGTATCTAAATTGTATCTTTTTTACTTCTTGTAGGATTTTTTCTTTTGCAGGAAAGCTTTGGAATTTGGCAATTACCTTCCTGGAAGTTGTCTTTTGGGGATTTAGTGTAGAAGGTGTTCTATGAACTCTTTCAATGCCTATATTTCCCCCTTGTTCTAGGACCTCAGGGCAGTTTTCATGGATGATATCTTGTATTATGAGATCAATATTTTTGTTTATTTCTGGCTTTTCAGGTAGACCAATGATTCTCAGATTGTCTCTCCTTCCTGTTTTCCTGATTTATCATCTTGTCAGTGAGATATTTTATGTTATCTTCTAATTTCTTAGTCTTTTGACTTTGCTTCATTAATTCTTGCTCTTTTGCAATATCATTGTCTTCCAGTTGCCTGATTCTGACATTTAAAGTCTGGTTTTCTCTTTCAGTTTGGTCTGTCCTGCTTTTTGAGGCTTCCAGTTGTTTCTCCAATTGGATGTTTTTGTCCCTCAGATTGTTGAATTCCCTTTGCATTATTTCCTATTTTTCCTGCCATAAGGCTTCCATCTTTTTGATAACCTCCAATTTAAATTCTTCAAGAGCTTGTGGACAATTTACATTTCTTTTGGAAGGTTTTGGACCATTTATTTGAGTTTCCTCTTCTGCTATTTCCCCTGTATTCTGTATTTTTCCTCCATAAACAGTGTCCAAAGTCAACCCCTTCTTCTTGCTTTTCTTGGTGTTGGGATCTTGTTCCTGGGCACTGTTTGCCATCTCTATGGGTTTTTTCTCCCCTTTCCAGTCAGAAATCTGAGTGAGGAGGGCTGGCTCCCTGTGAATGGGTCTAATGATCAAGGCTTTTGCCTTGGGCAAACTCTTGATTCTCCTCAGCTATGCTATCTTCCTGGGGGAGTCCAAGGTCTGCCCTCCCCTGCCTGCTGGGGTTTGGGGTATTACTACTCTCATTGGATCTGAGGAAGGGAAGCGAGCCACGTCTAATCTGCCACCATGCTTACCCGGAAGTTTTGAAGGGACTTCTGAAGAGAAACCTGAGCAGACTTTACCTCAGCTCCTGTCGCCCAGGGGTGAGTCAACCTGACTTTCTCTCAGGGGGCTCAGGCTGCCAAGGCCTGAGTTCCCCCCAAACTCAAGGAGGGAGGGGAAAGGGTTTAGATAGAGACAGGGACCATCTTTTCCCATTTTCCTTTTCCCATTCTTCCCTTCCCATTATTCCTTTGTATTATCTGATTGAGTTAACACTAAAAGTTATCTGTTCCCCAAGCTGAGTGTGACTGAATGGATCAAGGAGAGACCTTTTGGTCTGAAGTAATGGAGGGGGGACAAGATGGACATGAGTGTTTTGGGGAGAGCAGCTTTAGCCAAGGAGGGAAGGCAGAAGGTGGAAAATCTTCAACCCCCCACTCCTCTCTCTGAGCCAACCCATTACATCAGCTGTCTCCCCTAAACCCTGCTTTGAGAAGGAGGTTCTCCTCTTTTTCCCCCTCTCCATACCAAAAGTCCAAGCTTCCCTGATAGAACAAACTTCCCTCTTTTATCTTTTTTTAATATAGCACACACCAGGAATGGAAACATATTATCTGGTTATAGAAAATGTATATAAATGTAATGATACAGAGACAGAAGATATATGACATTTATCAAAAAACAGACTCATTAGGAAATTAAAATTTAAAACACCCTCCCCCCAAAAAGCCATTGTTGATAAAGGTAATGGATAGTTTCTCATTGGTTCCTTACTACCCTTGATAGTCATTCATTTATTCATTAAAGTTTAGTGCCAACTACATGCAGTATTATATAAAGTAAGAATATGGCAGTAACAAATAACATAGTTATCATGCTTTAATGTTTATGAAGTATTTTGCATATATTTGATCTTCACAACAACCTCTTGCTCAGGGAATCAAATTCAAATCTACAATACTATTGCTATTAGTTAGGATATGCCAATCTCTGGCTCCACTTAGAATACCAGTGATTCAGAACCTTACGCTGCCTAGGACTTCTGGCATTTTCTAGCATGTTCTGGCCATTACTCCCTGATCCATCTCATCCATTCAAATGAGCCCTTTCTACTACACACAATCATTTTACTCTATCCTGATAGATTCTTTAATTTTATAAAATTATACATAGAAACAATTTTTAACAATTGTTATCTGACATTTTGCTGTTCAGATTCTCTCTTTCTCTCCTTCCCTTCAACCCAGGTAAGAAATAGATAATCTAATATAGGTTATATCAGTGCTGTCATGGAATACATATTTATATATTTCTCCTGCCATTAAAGATATATCACACTTTCAAGAAAAAAAAATTCATGAAGGAAATAAAGTAAAAAATGGAATGCTTTGATCTGAAACCAGACTCCAACAGTTCCTTCTTTGGCTGTGGACAACATTTTTCATGAGTCCCTTGGCATTATTTTGAAAACTTGCATTGCTGATAATAGCTTAGTCCTTCACAGTTGATCATCACAGAGTATTTCTGTTATTGTATAGTGTTCCTGTAGTTCTGCTCAATTTATTTTGCATCAGTTCATATAAATCTTTCCTAGATTTTCTTCACTCACCCTATTTGTTATTTCTTATGGAATAATAGTAGTTCATTACAATCATATACCATAAATTGTTCAGCCATTCCCCAATTGATGGATATCCCCTCAGTTTCTAGTTCTTTGCTGCTACAAAAAGAGCTACTATAAATATTTTGATGTGAGTAGATCCTTTTCTCCTATCTTTGATTTATTTGAGCCACAGCCCGACTAGTATTGCTGGGTCAGAGTATGGCACAGTTTTGGTCATGGTTCCAGATTGCTCTTTAGAATGGTTTTATCAGTTTATAGTTCCACTAAGAGTGTATTAATGTCCTAATTTTCCCACATCTCTTCTGACATTCATCATTTTCCTTTTTGGTCATATTAGTAAATCTGATAGGTGTGCAGTAGTATCTCACAGTTATTTCTATTTGTATTTCTCTAATCAGTAGTGATTTGGAGCATTTTTTCATTTGACTATAGGTAGGTTTCATTTCTTCATCTGAGAACTGCCCATTCATATCCTTTGATCACTTATCAGTTGGGGAATGACTTGAATTCTCATAAATTTGACTCAGTTCTCCTCTATGTATTTGAAAAATGAGGCCCTTGTCAGAGATACTTGCTATAAAATTTTCCCCATTTTTTTGTTTTCTTCTCATCTTTGTTGCATTGGTTTTGTTTGTTCAAAACCTTTTTAATTTAATGTGATCAAAATTATCCATTTCATTTCTCAAAATTTTCTCTATGTCTTGTTTGGTCATAAATTCTTCCCTTATCTATAAGTGTGACAGGTAAACTTTTCCATGTTCCCCTAATATTGTTTATGGTATTACCCTTTATTCCTAGATAAAGTAGTATCCTCTGATTGATTCTTTATCACTCTTCCCACAATAGCAATGCAAAAACTTCTTCTCTTTTGAAACTGATTATATTACCTTTTAGCAGATGACATCAATTCATGCTTTACTGAAAAAAAAAAATATGTGGCCATACATCAATAGACCCCTCTCCTTTCCAACTCTATACTTTAAGCCATGTGAAGATTAAATTTAGCTATCTCCTGATTGTAACAATGAAGGTACTTAGCTCTTCCTTTATTGGGAAGATTGAATTGTAATCCCCAGGCTATTTTTAGATTTTAATCCCCAAAAGTGTTAACTCAGTATTTGAAGTAGATCTACCCATTTTAATCTACAAAAAAGTAAGTAACTACAAATGGTGTGAACTAACTACTAAAGGTATGATATAACCAAGAAAGGTATAATCTAACCATAAAAGGTGTGAACTAAAGAGTGGGCAGTCCTGGAGAGAGTGTCTGCTGTGATTGGTAGACATGAAATTTAGGGGAGGTGGCACAAGAGAAAAAGGTCTTTAAATAAAGGACCACAGAGGCCAGATATAGGTCAAAGTCCTGTGACTCGGCTTTGGATGAAGAGTGAAGAAGAGTCACTTGGAGGAGAGACTGGAAGACAGACACTTGGACTTGGCTGTGGAACTCAACCCTGAAGGTGCTCGTGCAGGATTCCACAGACTGCTTTCCTTTTAGGTGGTCACCATGGTGAGTGAAAGGCTGACTTAGTTTCCCTGCCTTTCTGGAAGTGTGAACCTCTGAGAAAGGCCCATCATCTTGAGACTCCTTTCCCTGATTAGGGCCTTAGAATTTCTTCCTGGCTCAGAGGAAGCCCGAGTTTTCTCTCTCTCTCTCTAATTCCTTAATATCTTAGACTCTATAGTAAACAAACTACCATAAATTCCATTTACTTTAGTAATTCATTTGGGATTTAGAAATTAAATCCCTAGTGATCACCAATTTTAATATATACCAAAGTCCAACCATAACAATTAAATTTAACAGCCATCTTAACATCATGCCCCATTCTCCCCTTTTTTGGAGTATCAGAGGATGAGATAACCCTTTTCCTTGCGGATCCCAAAACCTCTGTTTGGGCTCTTGTTTCCTTCACCTTCAGGAATTTGCCACTTTGACTATTATTTCTTTTCCCTCTAATTTTCAATCTCTCCCATCTGTTTGCAAACATGCTCAGAACTCTCCAATCCTTAGGGAAACAAAACAAAACAAAATAAAAAATCTGATTTTACCATTCACCTAAGTAATTGTCCTCTATTGCCACTCTTACAGTCACACTCCTAAATAAAATTGTCTCAACAAAAACAAAGTGTCTCATTTATATTCTTACTTCACACTCACTTCTCAATTCAACCTCTCAACTCCTGACAGTTTCTCTCCAAGATTATCAATGGTCTCTTAATTGCCAAATCTAGTGGCTTTTTTCTTAGTCTTCATTCCTCTTGAATTCTCTGCATCATTTGATTCTATTGACCACAATTTCCTCGTAGACATTCTATCTCCATCGGTTGTTGTTGTTTGTGACATTGCAGTCTCCTTGTTTTCTTTCTCCCCTTCAATGACTTTCCTTAGTTTCTTTAGTTGGATCATTATCAAAGATCTAACCATTTTTTTTCTTTTTTTTACTATTTCCTTCTGTCTTAGAATTGATACTTAACATTGGTTCTAAGACAGAAGGGCAGTAAGGGCTAGGCAATTGGAGTTAAGTGACTTGCCCAGCATCTCACAGCTAAGGAATTATCTGAAGTCAGATATGAGCCAGAGACCTCCCATCTACACCCTGATTCTCTATCCACTGAGCCATTATTTGCTCCAACCTAACCCATTTCTTTTTTCTCACTTTTTTAACTTACCTTCTGTCAGATCAATATTAGATCTAAGGCAGAAGGGCAGTAAGGGCTAGGCAGCTGGGGTTAAATGAGTTGCCCAGGGTCACTGAACTAGGAAAGTAGGAAGTGCCTAAGGCCATATTTGAACTCAAGACCACCCATCTCTTTGCTTGGCTCTCAATCCACTGAGCCCCCTACCTGCCTCCAGTCTACCCTGTTTCTAAGACTGTACTCCAGGATGCTTCATTTTTCTATCTATTTTTTTTATCTTAATGGTCTCTTTAGTTTCCAGGGGTTCAGTTATCATTTCTTCTTGCAGATTCCCTAGTTTCTTACCTGAGCTTCTATCATTCTCTGTATCCCATCCTATTAGAGGCAGTTAGGTGCAGTGAATAAAGTGCTAGGCCTGGAATTAGGAAGACCTGGGTTCAAATCCCACCTTCGATATTAGCAGTATGACCTTGAGCAAGTCACTTCTGTTTGCCTCTGTTTCCTCAACTGTAAAATAGATATAAATATATATGATAATGGCACCTGCCCCATAAGTTGTTGTGAGGATCAAATAAGTGAATATTTGTAATGTGCCTGGAATCGTTTTCTTACATATCGTAGGCACTATATAAATGTTAGCCTTTATTATTGTTATTATTATCATCATCATCAGGAGGTACTTCCTGGAAATGGATATTCCATAGACATTGCAAGTTTAACATGTTCAAAAAATACCTGGATCCTCTTCTAAGTTCCCTATTTTCACTGAATGTCTCACTACCTTTTCAGACATGCAGGCTCCCAACCTGGAAGTCATGCATTTGTGAAGTGTTATTACTGACTGATTATTCCCTATTTTATAGTCCTCCCCAAATCTGCAACTCAGGATAAAACAGAAAACCTGAACCAAGGGTAGTAGGTTCAGTGGCCAATCAATCCTCAGGATTCTGCACCTGAAGAAGCATCACCTTGTTTGTGCAAACATATAAATGTAGCTACAGGGTACGGATTTGCATTGGAAAGCAGAAAAACAGCTGTTAAAATTACACACACAAAAATCAGACTTAGGGTAGGAAGCCACTTTCCCCTTAATTTGCATTCTGCTTGCAAGTGTATGGTAAATATTGCATTCTGGCTGACAATCCAGCATAACGAATGCAAAGCACATGAGGCTTCAAGTTTTCCAAATTAACAAGATTGGGAGCCCAATCGTCTAGCCTAACCCCCTCATATTACAGAGGAAGAACCTAGGACCCAGAGGAGTAAAGTAACTCGTCCAAGGACTGAACAAAAGTCCTCTGAAGGCAAACCTGGAGTGACATCAATGCAGCATGAAGCCTTAATGGTGTTTCATCAGGACCACCAGTACAATTAGTCATAGAAGCATTGGACTGGGAGTCATCTAAGCCACCTCCCAGTCTCTAAACACAACTAAACTTGTTTTCAAACTCATTCAGCCAACAAAGCTTATATTTCAGATAGTCCCCATTTGGATTTTCCAAAGCCCATTCTACGCTCCATCAAGCTTTACAGTTTTCAGAGCATATTTCAATTACATCTTCACAATAACCTTGAGAGAAGCAGGTAGAACACTTACTGGGGTAACTAGTGTGGCACAGTGCACCAAGCGTGGAGTTGGGAAAACTTGGGTTCAAACCTGGCCTCAGAGACTTCCTAGCTGTGTGACTCTGGGCAAATTATTTAACCCATTTGCCTAGTCCTTGATTGTCTTCTGTCTCGGAATTGTTACTAAGTCAGAAAGTAAGGGTTGATAAATAAAATAAAACACTATTACTCCCATTTTTTGAGATTAAGAAACTGAGGCTCAGAAGTTCAGTGACTTACTCAATCAAGATAACAGTTGGGTTTGGGGTTAGAGACCTGGGTTCAAATTATACTTCTGTCACTTGTTTGTCTAAGGCAAATCACTTAGCTTTTCTGGCATCAAAAACAGTTTTAAATAATTGCCTAATTATGTTAAAGAATATTTATATTTGCCTGTGATAACAAACTGTGTATGTTCGAAGTATTCTAGGCTTGTTTCTGCAGTGATTCAAAACTGTTATGATGATATACAAAACAATGATGGTGTTTGTGCAGCAATTACATTAATTACATGTGTGTAATTACCTGTACATGGCAATTCTGGTTTGTGCAGTGATTACATCAAACTCTGACTGTTTATGGTCAAGTGGGACATGGCTTCAGTCTGTCATGGAATGGTTTCCAAACCACCACAAGGGTTTAACACTTGAGCTCAAACCAATTTCCAAAAAAAATCAAAGTTCAGACACAGGCATGTACCCTCGTTTGCATTTTATACACTACACCAGAGTAGTTTCCTTATTCCCTTCTGTTATCCTCTAATTATATTTCAGCTGCATAATCATGGAATCCATGATTCTGACCATTTGCATTCTTGTGGCTCACATGTCAGGCTATTTGATAGCCATGATTGCGGGGCATGTGCAAACACATTCCTGCCATCTTGAAACCATCATGAATCAATTATATTCAGCAGAAACAAACCTTATATGGCATCTTATTGCAGTATTATGGCTTTTTTCTGATTTAAATTTATTCTCTGTCTTACTCTTCTATGTGGGGGATTTCAACAAATTGGCTGGCAACAATGATCACTTATTGAGTAGAGTTTCTGCTAGAGTAGATCCAGCTTGCCATTGGTAAAAGAGAAGAAAGTCACATCTTAAGAGATGACTTCTTTATGAAAGTTAATTTACATATAAGAATTGTTTGAAATGAAGTAATATATGCAATTGAATTTTCATTATCTTTATTATCTACTACAATATTTGTTATTAACAAGTATTATTATTATTGTTATTATTATTTATATATAATTGTTATTTATATATATGTTTATATATATTATATTTATATATATTTATATATAATTTATATATAATTGTTATTATATATTAATATATAAATTAATAATATTGTTATTAACAAGAAAAATAAATATTATATTATTTTATATTTTTTATTTCATTTTATTTTATTATATTATAATAGTTTATAATAATATTATTATATTGCAACTAGTTATTCATTTTTGTCTACTGACTAGGTGAGTGAATATTTTAAAAAACTGAATTTCCATCTCCCAGCAAGAAAGCTCATAAAATTTTACCAGAGAGGAGAAAAGAGGGTATGTTTAAGAGATGTTACAAAGGTGAAATCATCAGGCCCCTAACAACAGAATGAATCTGGGGGTTAAGAGATAGTGAGGAGCCCAGGATGACTCCAAGGTTGCAAACCTAAAAGATTGGAGGGAAGAATGCCTTCTGTGGGAGAGCCAGAAAAGTTTTAGGGATAAAGATTATGAGTTCAGTTTTGGACGTGTTGAGTTTAAGATGAAGATTGGACATTCACTTCATGATGCCTGAAAGGCAGTTGGAGATGAGAGTTCGGAAGTCAGAAGAGAGATTGGGGCAGGATAAGTAGATCTGAGAATCATCAGCATAGAGATGATAGTTAAATCCATAAGAGCTGATGAGATCCCCAACTGACAAGTAAAGAGAGAGAAGAGAAGAAGGCTCAGGACAAAACCCTCTGGCTTTAGAAATCATTGAAGGTCAGAGGTTTAAGTGATTTGCCCAAGACCACACAAGTAGTAAGAGAAGTAGCTTTGAACCCAGGTCTTCTGACTCTAAAGCTATTACCTCTTCCAGAATACTATACTCTCTGCAGTTCTTATCATTTTTATTTTTCTGTTGAGGAAACCAAGGCTCAGAGAGATTAAATGACTTGCTCTTGGTGACATTAAGAGTAAGTGGCAATAGGGGCAGCTGGGTGGCTCAGTGGATTGAGAGCCAGGACCAGAGATGGAAGGTTCTGGGTTCAAATCTGACCTCAGATACTTGCTAGCTGTGTGACCCCTGGAGCCAATACACAGTATTGACTCCAAGATGGAAGGTAAGGGTTTTAAAAAAAAAAAGAGTAAGTGGCTGTATAGTGAGAGAAATTGTCCAGGTCCTCCATGTACATGCTCCTGTGAATATGTGCCAGACGATAGGTTTTCAAATTGAGGCACTATATCGTGCCTTATGTTCAGCTTGGGATCCTCTCAGCTCATTTTCTGCACTACTGGCACTTAGCGAGTTCTTCTCAGGAATGCGTTTGTGCAGTTTATTTTTCCTCCCATAGGTGCATTTCTTCACGCTGTTCTAAACTGACCATTTCTCCACCTTCACCAAGGTCATCTGGAATTCTGAGGCTCTGCTGGCTAGTTTCCCCACTTGTTCCTGCCCATCTGCTCTCTCGCTTATCATTGAAGGCACTGACTAAGCATACAGGACAGGTTCCCTCCTGAGCTTTCCTCAGAATGTTTCACTGGTGGCCAGAATGGATAATGACTCCTTGACAGAACATCAGGCTCTCCAAAGTCATTTGTTTGACTCTGGTGCCCACAGAGCTGGGATGATTTATTTTTCTTTTATTTTCAGCTTCGTTCTGCTTACCTGGGGGAAGACTGGCTGGAATTAGGAAAAGATTTGAGTATAAAGATCACGGCATAGTGGAAATCCACACAGCTGGATTTGGAAACAGGAGGCATAGGTTTGGCTCTGGGCTCTGCCACCGACTAGCTGAGTGACCTCCATTATTAACTTCACTTTTCTACACTTGGGTTCCTCATCTGTAAAATGAAATGGCTGGACTCGATGCCTTCTAAGGTTTCTTCTAACTCTAACAAGCTGGGAACTGTTAGCCTATTTGAAAAGAAATGAAGTTTTGCTCCTTTCAAGTGTGTAAGAGAAATGAAACCAGGATAACCAAATCTTGCCTAATTTAGATAATTTAGGAAACTGCTTTTTAAGGAATAGACGAGGCCTCTTTGAAATTAGCTGGTTTGGTTGCTAATAGGTCTTGTCAAAGTCTTTGAAAACAGTTTATTATCTTACGAATGGTGAATGGTATTTACGGTGTTTAATTGAGTAGAAATCCTTTTCTTCAGAGTATGATGATAAACTCTCATCCATTATTCTTTACTTGGTCTTGCCTTTTTGAAGTTTCAGCCTTCAGCAAATGACTCTATGAAGTGAGGATGCCATCCTTTGTGTGTCTCTGGGCATCTTCCTCCCCTTCCACCTCACCTTGTACCCTCAGCACCATTTTTCCAACAGCAGATGCTCATATTGTGCTTCTGTCACATTTTGGCAATTCTCATGCTATTCCAAACTTTTTCATTATTATTATATGTTATACTAGTCTGTGATCAGAGACCTTTGATGTTACTATGGCAACTGTTTTGATGGCAGCACAAAATGCACTTATATAAGATGAAGGACTTAATAAATGTTGTGCGTTCTGACTTCTCTAACAACTGGCCATTCCTCCATCTCTTGCCCTCTTTCCTTGGGCCTCCCTATTCCCTAAGACACAATAAGACTGAAGAAGATTGTATAAACTTAGTTGATAAAGCAGTGGCAGGATTTGAGAGGACCAATTTCAGTTTTGAAATAAATTATGATGTGAGTAAAAGGCTATCAAATGGCATCATATGCTACAGAGAAACCTTTTGTGAAAGAGTCAATAGATGTAGCAAACTTCATTCTGTATTATTTTAAGAAATTGCCACAGCCATCCCAGTCTTCAGCAAACACTGCCTTGATCAATCAGCAGTCATCAACAATGAGGCAAGACCTCAAAACTATCAACATTGAGGCAAGACCTTCCACCAGCAAAAAAGATTATGATGGCTCACTGAAAACTCAGGTGATGGTTAGTAATTTTTAGTGAAAAAAAAAAAGCATTTTAAATTAAGGTATGTACATTGTTTTTTTTTTTAACATAATACGATCACTCAATTAATAGACTACAGTATAGTGTAAATAGAACTTTTATATTCACTGGAAAGCCCCCTGCCAAAAAAAAATTATGTGACTCACTTTATTGTGATGTTCGCTTAATTATTGTAGTGGTCTGGAACCAAACCTACAATATTTCCAAAAGATGACTGTATGTAAATATGAACTATTACCATTAGTACTAGCAAACTTATGAAATAATTTTATGATGGCCACTGAAAAACATATGCTCAAGAAAATATGTTCAGAATGTGATTTCATCCCACAAATACTAGAGTAGCTGAGACTGAGTTCTAAAGATTCCTACATCTATTTATTAACTAGAGAATTCACAAAGTTAGTATTAAGTCAAAGGTCATTCAGCTGAATGTTAGTGGTTACTCTTATGAATTTTTTAGTTTTTTATTTTATTTTTTGAATTGAAAATTTTTATTTAATTAATTAATTTAGAATATTTTTCCATGGTTCCATGATTCATGTTCTTTCCTTCTCCTCCCCTCATCCCCATAGCCAACGAGCAATTCCATTGGGTTTCACATGTGTCATTAATGAAGACCTATTTCCATATTATTAATATTTGCATTAAGGTGATCATTTAGAGTCTATATCCCCAAACATATCCCCATTGAACCATGTGATCAAGCAGTTGTTTTTCTTCTGTATTTCTACTCCCACAGTTCTTTCTCCCTCAGAATTGTCCTGGATCATTGCATTGCTGCTAGTAGAGAAGTCCATTACATTCTATTGTACCACAATGTATCAGTCTCTGTGTACAATGTTCTCCTGGTTCTGCTCTGTTCACTCTGCATCAGTTCCTGAGGGTCATTTTAGCACGAAGACTATTATCTGTCACATTCCCAATATGAATAAAACCTGAAAATTGAAATCCTTGTCACCAGCACTGATGTTATTAGGCAAAAGTCCATTGGGTTTTGCCATTTGACTTGCCATTAAGCCTCTAGATACACCAATATTGCCATTTGACTTGTAACTTAAAGGCTTCAGATTCTTGCCAGTTATCCTACCACTGAACCCTTACGACCAGCTGGTCTTTCTATTTACCCTGAAGCTAAACTCTTCTAAAGGAATTTTCTCCTTCAAGTAGATTATGAGCTCCTGGAAAGCAGGAATCCCAGAAATTAAGGACATATATTGGTACATGTAATTTATATAGTAAGTACTTACTAAATGTTTTTTCATTCATTCATTCAAAACATTTGGTTCAATTCAACAAAGTAAATTCATCACTGCATGCAGAGAATTAAGTGCTATCATTTCCCTAAAGCAAACAATCCCATTATCCTTATTTTATTTAATTCTGGGCCTGGTTCATTTTCTATTTACAGTGACTGCTCAAGATATATGTGCTAATGATTCAGTTCTATTAGGTATCTATCTAGAGCATATCCCAGTCTTGGCAAATGGGTATTCTTTATCCATATGGCTTTTCATGCATGGATATAATTAGGCTAATTTATGTGAAAATAAAGAGTGAGCCATTAGTAATACACTCATAGTCAGAAGTTCTTTTTATCTCTTGTATTTATTAACAAATACTTACATCCATGAATGTGACAGATTATGTGTTCTCTAGTGTTCTAATTTTCTTATGTTTCCTTCTTTATCTAGATAATCAGTTCACCTCAGGTCTTTCATACCACATGCCTGCCCTCCTATATAATAGCCTCCTAGTTTTCCTTCCTTCCTTCCTTCCTTCCTTCCTTCCTTCCTTCCTTCCTTCCTTCCTTCCTTCCTTCCTTCCTTCCTTTCTTCCTTTCTTTCTTTCTTTCTTTCTTTCTTTCTTTCTTTCTTTCTTTCTTTCTTTCTTTCTTTCTTTCTTTCTTTCTTTCTTTCTTTCTTTCTTTCTTTCTTTCTTTCTTTCTTTCTTTCTTTCTTTCTTTCTTTCTTTCTTTCTTTCTTTCTTTCTTTCTTTCTTTTTCTTCCTTCCTTCCTTCCTTCCTTCCTTCCTTCCTTCCTTCCTTCCTTCCTTCCTTCCTTCCTTCCTTCCTTCCTTCCTTCCTTCCTTCCTTCCTTCCTTCCTTCCTTCCTTCCTTCCTTCCTGTCTCTCAATCCATCAAGCCACCTAGCTGCCCCCTTTCTATCTACTTTCCATTGTTATCTACTCCAATTAATTTCGCACTAAACTGGTCTCTATTTCCTGTGGCCAGGTTTGTGTTTCCTTAAATAAATTATAAGCTCTCTGAGGGACAGGCCTACATACTATGTTCTAATGTCCTGCACAGGACCCAGTACAGCAGTGAACACTTAAAAGGCATTTGATCAATGTGTTTGCTAATTGATTGATTGAACAAAGAGACCCCTAAATAATCCTCCAGACTTCAGTGGTACTAAGTGCCTTAAATTAAGGACACTCTCCTTGACTAATCCCAACTCAGATGTATGTTTTTCTTCCTCTGAATTCCTCAAACATTCTGTATGATCTACACACCAAGGCATCATGTACTTGTTTCTATATTGACTGAGAATTGCTCTTCCTTGTTTCACACATGTATGTTCTGTCTTCTAATTAGATTGGATACTGCTGGAAAGGAATATTCTTTTTTGCTGTGCCTCGTAGGGCCTGGGGTTGTTTGGAGATCTGGACAGTAGCTACTGTTACAGTGAATCCTTTCTAAAAGTTTCTGAAGCTGTGTTAAGTAACTATCCTCCCACAAATTATTCCCCTTCCCTCTCCCCCCATGTCTTCTCTTTTGCTGATTCATTCAGACTCTCAGACATTTCAAGGTGACTGGATTTTCTTAACAGGCAAATATTTACCTGCTTTGACATCTGGAAGTCTTTTCTACTGAGACACTATTAACTGAGTTTGTCTTTATTCATGCATTTATCTTATGTTCTACTTCCTCTTCTATTTGTTTTCAAGTAATTTAATTACTAATTATGACAGCAATCCTGTTCTTGCTCAAATACTAGATCTTTTAAAAAATAGTTGGAGTCAGAAATGTGACAGAAAGTACTACACTAGAGAATGAAGTCAATCAACTCATTCCTGTGTCTATTCTGAATAGCCTTTGGGGCAGACATTGCAAATGGACAGTTTTAAACTTAGAGAATTTTTAAATGAAGAGTAATTCTCCCTAGGTTGTATTGGTAGTTACTGGGAGAAATTTTAGGTACTGAA
The DNA here is from genome assembly GCF_027887165.1 of Monodelphis domestica. Taxonomy (NCBI): domain Eukaryota; kingdom Metazoa; phylum Chordata; class Mammalia; order Didelphimorphia; family Didelphidae; genus Monodelphis; species Monodelphis domestica. Next base: position 388,001,591 of record NC_077229.1, read on the forward strand.
AAGTAACAATAAGATTTCTTTAAAATGTTAAAGAATCATGGAGCTTCAGAGATGAATAGAACCTCAGTGGTGATCCATGAAGCCTAGCCTGTACCTGACTGAGAAGCCCCTTTTCCAAATCTTCTACAAATGCTTTACTACCTGCCTTGGGGAGGAACCTGCTGCATTTTGGGCAGCCACTTCTACTTTGGGATAGCTCTAGTTGTTCTGCCCTCTAGGACGGGTCAGTTAGTAAATCAACATTTATTAAGTACCTAATGTGTGCCAGGCAAGGATGTGAATATGACAAAGAATGACAGCTGCTGCCCACAAGAAACTTACAATCCAGTAGAGGAAAATGATACATAAAAAGGAATTAAATTGGGTGGAGAAAGGATGAAAGTATTCAATGGGACCAAAAGAGAACTAGTCTTATCATTCTTCCACATGACAACCCTTCAGATATTTGAAGGCAACTAATCATGTAGTGACCTCTCTCCACACATCCAACCTCCCACTGCAAACATATCTGCCCCATCAAATCTTTTCTTTTCTAGGTTAAGTATTCTCAATTCCTTCAATTAATACTTTTGTGACATGAACTCTGTCCTGTTTATTCACCTTCCAAAATGTTCCAGCTTGTCAATACGCGTGTAGGTTGGTGATCTTACCAGTTCGAGTAGTTCTGGAAGAAAGTTTTATGCAACCTTTCCTCACTTGCCCATCCTTTGCACTCTTATCCGCATTCTACCATAAGCTTGCAAGGGAGGGTGCACTTGGCATGCTGGAGATCTTTAATTGTGGCTCCTGACCTCACAAGGATACCAGGGAAACACTCTGCCTGCCCATCTCTCATCCCTTCATCTCACCATCTGACCAGCTCTTCTCTTCATAACATATATGTCCTTGATAACACTTTTTTACTCTGGGGGATTTTTTGAAGTTTCTTAATGATTGTGTGTTTCAGCATGATGCCTGGTACTCACTTTGTTACTCTCCATTGTCCTCTGTGTGATATTAGTTTTTAATTCTTCATGGACTGTTGCATTCCATATCTCTCTACAATTGAACAATTCTGGAAGAATGTTAGTGTTTAAAATACAGATCTTTGTTTTCAAAAGAAGTATAGGCTACCAAAAGGAACTTTTCAAATTCCCAAAGGCAGACTTTTTCATTACCCTCCTCCTATTAAACTCGGAATCAAGAAGACTGGGATTCAAATCCTACTTTAATGCTACTTGTGAGAGCATGAACAATTTACTCAATTTCTTTGGGCTTTGGTTTCATCTTCTGAAAAATGGAAATGATTTCTCCTCTCGCCAATTAATCCTGCACAAAGCTCATAAGATAAATTATCTGTGACATGGCCTGAGCATGTCATTCTCCACTCAAAAAATCTTCTGTGGCTCCCTCTTATATTCAGTATGTAAAAGTGGAGACTTGAACGCTGGACTCAAACTGAGAGTCAGGCCTAGAGACGGGAGGTCCTGGGTTGGAATCTGACCTGAGATACTTCCCAGCTGTGTGGCCTTGGATGGGTCCCTTAACCCCCATTGCCTAACCCTTACCAATCTTCTGCCTTCCGACAACAGGCATCTAAATGGATAAAAATCCAAGGAACTTTAAAGAGACTGGAGGTTATATTTTTAAGGCATTTCAGACTCCAATGGTTTATACAAATCTTTGTATTCTATTGCATTTTACTGTTTGCTTTGTTTATGATTTAACTTTGTGATTCTAAGTTCATATTTTAATGCATTCAATATTATTCTGTTATACTGTTCATTTTAATGTACTGAGTTTTAAAATCTGTTGCTTTTCCCCTACAACCATACCGAACAAATATCATTGTAATTAAGCCCATATATGAAAACAGCTTTTCTATTTTTGCCTTTTTTGCTATATGGACTTTATCAATATGCCAATTGATATATGGACTTCATCAGAACTGGTTACAATTGTATAACAACTTTTGGAAAATTTAATGTGCTAAATATCTCAATTGATTTTAAGGGTTTTTTTAAAAACATGATTTTTAGAATTTTTTTTTAAACAATCTCTGGTCATTTTTGCCTGCCCCTACCATGAGGTGTAAGGCCCATTCTAGTAGCCGAAGTGAAATACATTTTATAACCCCCAACCTTCCCTCATTTCTAAATATGTGAATGGAAGTTGGGTAGTTAATCTCAGGACATTTGTATCCCTAAAAAGCCTCAAAAAAAAAGGGGAGCACTCCTCATTTATACTCTTCAGCTCACTACTTTACTTCCACCAGAATGATATCTAGATTTCTTGATGATGTTCTTAACCCAAAATAAGTATTACTTTGTTTACAAATATGTTTATTACCAAGGTTGTGAAAGATTTGCTATGATTGTAAAAATTGTGACAAATATCCATCAGTTCATAGGTTTTTTAAAAATACCATTGCAACTTATATGAAAGTGTTTGTTTGCTATTGTAATTAATTGGGCTATTGAGAATTTTTGGGATATTGATAACTACATATTTGCACTACTGTTCTTTAACAATGAAAAATGTTATCTTGCTCAATTCATTTGCTTTCACTCACAGTGGATCATGGCCAGATATGAAGAGGAAATGGATCTCATTTTTGGTGAGAAAGCCTTGTATTCTATATTTTCTCAGCTGACACAGTGTGTCAATGATTATAAGCTACATTTTTGAATTTTTAAAACTCTTTTATTACATTTTTCTTGAGTGTGCAATATACTATTTCAGTTTTTTTAATTTTTCTCTCCTTTTTATATTTGAAGCACATGTCACCAGCATTAGATTTTCTTTAACTTTTTGATTTTGCAGTACTATAAGTTTAAAATACATTTGCTATAATGTAAATGCATGCCCCAAAAGCTTGAGACTATAAAAATGATGCCACTAATTATTTAAAAAATATGGGACTTTGCTTAATGATTCTGTCTGATTCCAGGACAGGATATACACAAAAGAACCATTGCACACTGCCAAAGAAGCACAAAACTAAACTGCAGAGTGCCAATTGAGCACAAGGTCAAAGAGACCAACCAATCCTGGTTATATTGATGTAATTTTGAGCCTAGACAAAGAGGACTTGCACGTGTTTGGGGTTCGAGGTTGTGGCTGTTTAACATGTGTTAAAGGCAGGTCTTCCTTGTTCCACCACATTCTACCAAGTATCTCAAATTTGGCTCCTACAATCTAGTCCCTTTTTTCTGTCTTTCATAGTGTGGTAGCTTTCTGTAGTCCCAGCTACTGACTGGGTAAATGCATCATTGCTTAGATCATTTTAATTGGGCCCTGATTCAAGTACCTGTTATAGATTTATTTTTCTTTTACTTGGAATTTTTACACATAAGACTTTGATAGTCTATATTTTCATCCAGAAATTTTTCTTTCTTATTTGGATTTTTCTGATGTCTTTTTAATTTTTCTTGCCAATCGATTCATATACCTCATGCCTCAGCCATGCATCCCTAAGTGATCCTGTATTTTTCAATCACCCACAACATGGGGAAATGTGAAAAAAATATCATTATTTAAATTACAAAGTTTAAGTTCCTCTTAAGAAGAATTTTAGGTAAAGAAAGATGCTACTTCCCTGAATCCAGAAACTGAACTGTTGAAGAAGATACCATGAAGAAGCCTCCAGACCACAAGCTGCACAAGAATGAACTTTGGGTGTGGTTGATTGAACATTTATTTGTATGTATAATTTCATGCCAAAGGGGACTGCCCCCTAACTGGCTTTTTTGTCAATGCGTCCAGCAATTATTGGTTTTATTTTGTTTTTTCCTCACTTATCCTCAAATTATTGTAATCTTTAAGTTGATTATGTTTTCATGATCCTTTGGGGGGGAAAATTATTTTTTCCCAAATGATCACATGGAGAATTGTAAAAATGGAGACTTGAACTCAGGACTCTAATCCCCAGGAGTCCTTGCTAGCTCCCAGAATGCCCTCTAATCTCACTGAGATTTCCACCTGGGCCAAGGTCAAGAATTTCTATTTAACCTGACTGTAAAGGCTACTGGGTCTTTTTTCCTACTTCCACTTTGGAGCACACGCGGCTCTCCTCCTAGCAGGCAAGATGTGAATGGTCGTGAATAGGCTCTCTGGGCCTAGCACGTGTCTTTCTTACTTGTATTTTCCTAAATTCCTTATCTTAAATAAACCTCTAAAAATATAATACTTCTAGAGAGAAACTAATTTCTACCTGCCTCAGTTTCCTCCTAAATTTTAATCATAACAGTTGAATTTTAAATGTTACAAGTATAAAATATAAATTTCGCATATGTCCTTTATCTATCAGTCAGATGGCACTGTTATTGCCCAAGATCAATGTGCCATATCCTATTTGCAGCATTTGCACTGACCAGTCTCCTCACCAAACCACACCTTCTCTCATCTCTGCTGTTCAAAATATTTTTCATTCTTCCAGATCTAGCTCCTGTGCTACCATCTCCCTGAAGTCTTTCCTGGTCCACATTGCTGAGAGTATTCTTTCTCTTCAAATATTCCCAATTTCTCCTTTGTCTCTATCACTCCTTTCCTTATATGTGTATAAATGCAACATTTCTCCTAAAAGTAGAATGTAGACAAAGGAATTAACTTTTGGATTTTTTTTCTTTTTATATATATATATATATATCGAATGCCTAGTAAAGTATCTTTCAAACTGTTTATTATTGAGTCATTTTTGAGTTGATATTGGAGTGACTTTCCTTCTCCAGTTCATTTTACATATGAGAAAACTGAGGCAAACAGGGTTAATGAGTTGGCCAGGGTCACATAGATAATAAGTGTCAGAGGCCTGATTTGAACTCAGTAAAGTGAGTCTTCCTGACTCTAGGCTCAGCAAACTATCCCCTAAGTCATCTAGCCACCCAAATCTTTCAAATAGCAAGTATTCAAAAAGAATTTATGGAATTGGAATTTGATATAAATGCTTGCCAAAACAGGAAGCTTCAAAAAGCCTAGACTTTTTTTTCCTTTTCCTTTGATCTTTTTTATTATAATTTTCATTTAAAATTTTTTTCCATGGTTCCCTGATTCATGTTGTCTCCCTCCCCTCTTTCATCCCCCTCCTAGAGTTGACAAGCAATTCTACTGGGTTATATACGCATTATCTCTCAAAACTTATTTCTATATTATTTACTTTTGTAAGAGAGTGATCTTTTCAAACCCAAACCCCAAATCACATAGTCATCCAAACAAGTGATTAATCTTATATTTTCTTCTGGATCCAGAAAATATTTCATCCAAGGATTACCTAATAGCAACCAAAACCAACATCAAATGTAGAGTACACATGCATTTGCCAACAGTTAAGAAATAAGAGGGCAGAACTTATGAGTGGTCTTACTGTATGAAATAATCAAAAGTGGTGAAAGAGGAAAAGAACCTAGGATCATCCTAAGAACATATATAAATGAACAGATAACAAAATATAGACTCAAAATCAAATTGAGGCAACTAAATGTTGCAGTGGATAAAGCCCAGGTCTTAGAATCAGGAAGACTGAGTTAGAATTTTCATTCAAACCTTTACTAGCTGTGGGACTTTCACCAGTCACTTCACTTCTCCTTGCCTTGGTTTTGTCATCTTTAAGATGAGGATAATCATAGCACCTATCTCCCAACATGAAGATCAGCTGAATTAACACCAGAAAAGCTCTTTGCAAACCTTCAAGTACTATATAAATGCTGGATATTATTATTAATTTTAAAAAATGGCCACATCACCAATGACAAAGGAACTAGAATCATTGGATCATAGGGATTTCAGATATATAGGCAGACCTCTTCATTTTCAGATGAGGAAATGTTCAACAAGGTCCAGCTTGTCTAAGGCCAATTAGTAAATGGTAGATCTAGAACTAAATATAATTCTTTTATAAACCATTAATAAAAAATTGACAAATATTTCAATATGCAAAAAAGATCAAAAAGAGGATTATATATAAAATGGTGAACTTCTGAAAAAATACTGTTGTAAAAAATACCATAAAAAGTTATCTTTTAAAATATATATTAAATTTGACAATGTAGTAACAAAAATATCCCCATTATGTCTTTGACTATGTATATTAAAAACATTTTTAATGCTCATTTCTTTTTTTTTTGAATCATTGTCATCATTGACTAACTCACCAGAACCTGAGTCCCTGACAACATGGAAGCCTCCCTTGTAGCAAAACATTATGAACATAATGGTAATGTCTGAAAAATATTTGCTTTATCCTACACTCCTAACATATCACAGCTGTGCTGAGAGGTAAGTTCTATTAATTTTAACTCACTTTTTCTTTCTACTTTATTGGGCTATAGAAAGTGGTTAGTGGAGTGAGGGTTGTAATATTGTTAATGAAAGGATTCTAATTCCTTCTCAACTTTTTTCACCCTAGACTCAGTTGAGTGTGAATTTAGATGGACTCTTAAATAAGTCTTTATCATTCTTTTACAAGCTCAAAAAATTTCTGAGAGGTAGAATACCTAAGTGGCAAAAAATCTTAAAATTAGGTATTCTTAGTTCTACCCGTAATGACCTTGGGGAAGTTTTGTAAATGTTCTATGACTGTTCTTGCGGGTATAAAAAAAGAAATCCAATACTTAACAGAGGCATAGGATGGCTTAACAAAACACTTAAATAGGGAATATAGACTATGAAAAGTTTTAAGTGCTGCATAAATGATTTAAAAACATGTTTAGCTCCCTGCCAGCTAGGAATAATAATTTCTCAGCAATCATATAATCTACGATTTCAATTTCAAAGCTATGGGGTCATAGCTGTGAAATGACTCCATTTAAAGGAAGCCCAAAATAGAATAATTATCTTGGTATTTATTGAACAGCATTACATTATCCTAATGAATAAGTTATGCTGTGAGTTTATTGGCTAAGTTATTTCTGTGAACTTAACTGATCCCACTGTTTCATAACATTTAACCTTATAGTAGGTTTTAAAAACTGAAATAAACAAAAATATAGATTTTATTTAGAGGCAGGGCAGTGTAGAAAGAACACTAGGACTGGAGTTAGGAGAAATCTGGGTTCAAATCCTACCTCTGTCTCTCACTAACAATATGACCACATTTCTTTGAGCTTTAGTGTCGATATGTATAAAATGGCAAGCTGATATCTGAAGTATACACCTAGCTCAGAAGTTGTTGTCAATGTTGCACCTCCTCTGTATTTACTCTCCCAACCTCTACTGAGATGGGGGACTCAGTTTTCTCATCTAGTAGCCTTCGAGGAACTAGGGTCATTGTAGTACCATCACTCACAAGCCCCTAACTAGAATGCTTCACCTAGTTGACAGCAATTAGCTTTTGCAAAGGGATATTTACTGAGAAAGTATAGCAAGTACAAAGATACAAAAATGTCCCCTACACTGATGGGGGATGTTGTTTCATTCTTCCTTGAGGAGTTTGATGCCAAACATTCCCTCCGAATCTGGGGGCATGTGCTTACTCTTACATACACGTAAGTTCCCTGGGGAAAATGGGCTCAAACTTGAAACACAAAGGTACAAAGGCACAAATGTAGAGGTTGTTTGGAAAGGAAGATTCGTTAGTGGCATTTAATGTCCCTAGAATTTCTTTTCTTCCCTCGCCATTGAGTTCCCATTGAGTTCATTTGGGGGTACCATATGGTGAGAGGTCTTGGCTGATGGGTCACTCCACCACTGGACTGAGTCAGGAAGGCTTCTCAGGGCTGGTTTATTACCAGACTCAGTTCCTGCTGCTGCTGGCATAGAATAGGATTCCAGTTATTGAGGGGAAACTCTGGATGAGTGTGTGGGGCAAATAAATGAGGTAAATGTAGTGGGAAACCACAGGGTGTTATTATTTCTTTTAGTTTCTATTGAATATAGAGCACAATATAATACACTATAGAGGGCTGTATAAAACAAGCACAGTTTCCTTTCCTTAAGCGTTAATGATCTTGTTGGGGAACTGAGTTTAGTATAAACTATAGTTTAGTACTATAACCATTTGCAAAATGTAGACATCCATGTGAATTGGACTAGAAAGGTCATTAGTCCATTTTGCCTTACTTCTTTCCTTACCAAATTTGATCCTTTAGATAAAGATTTCAATGTTATGCCAAATCACAGTTTTCCATCACCTCTACCATCAACCTCCTCTGTTCCTAAAAGTTCACTACAATTTAAAGCTCACTACAATCTTATCTCAACTCAGGTCTCATGGCCATAAGGCAATCTTTTTATTCTTCCAAGCCCTTTCATCTTTTCTTCAAGATCCTTTGTCTCCTCTCCCCACTTAGCTATGAATTGTGGCTCATATTTCATTTTAAAAATTGAGGTCATTTGCCAAAAGGCTCTTCTCCCTTCTTGCTTATCGCATCTCACCCAGATGCCTTCTGTCACTATCTCTTCCTCATCTCTCTTCTATAAAGAAGTGGCCTGAGCCAAACCTCTCTCCATGCTTAAGGGATCCCATTCCATTCTATCTCTCCAACACCTCTTCATCGTTCCCCACTCTCTTCAGTCTTTCCTTATCTACCGACTGTTTCCTTACTGGCCACAGACATATCCATCCGTGCATCTCCACCCCCAAAACAAAACCCTCCCTTGATCCATCCATCCATCCATCTGTCCCATATCTCTTTTCCTTTTTATGGTGAAACTTCTTGAGAAGGTCATTTATAATTGATGTCTCTGCTTTCTTTCCTTTCACTTCCTTATTAACCCTTTACAGCCTGGCTTTCAGCCTCTCCCTGTAGCCAAGCACACTGTACAGTGCACAGTGCTTTTAAACACTAGGTGAACAAAGGCAAAGGAACATCTTTAACAGCTCCACACAGGCCTTTTCAGTATTACACCCAAATTGCTTCCTATTTTATTGGGTTTGAAAATAATCTCCGTAGCTCAGCTCCATCAATTTTCTTGGCAGTTTTATTTAGCCTTTATTAACACATTTTGAAGGGCACCCAGACCAGCAAAATGATAAGAATTAAGGAGAGAAGGGGGTGTGAAAGGGGCATTTTAAATTCAGAGCTTTGATGTGAAGATCTGAATAGCAATAGAGGAAAACACAGTATGGAAGACAAGGGAAAAAGTGCTTCAGAGCTTTCCTACTTAGTCATCTGGGCATTTCTGATTGGTGTTCTCCTCTCTAAAGAACTGAAATTGCCAGAAACAATGAGCTTTTCAGATCTGACGACCTAGTAGCAGCACATCCCAGCTGAAGACCAGCAGATGGTAGCAAGAGATTAGCAACAGCTCAGTAAAGCAGCTGTATTACAGTCAAAGACCAGAAGATGGTAGAAGAGAGCCACAGGAACTCATGGAAGATGGCTAGCAAAGAGCAAGAGAATAACATCATCAGAGGATGTCCGCAACTCTGTAGCATCAGAAGCATCGTTTTTCCTGCTATATTGTTCACTGATCACACGTGCTCCCCACGTATGTGCCCTCCCTAATTGCGTTACCTGGTCACAAGTATTTTTTGAATGCATCCCTCTTTCATTGGTGATGTGGGACCGTTGATCACTGGTTAAGCCTAGCATATTTTTGCTTTCAAATGTCTTTTGCTTTGAATCAATGTGTTTTCTAGCTGGTCCAGCAAAAGAAAAACATTGACAGTGGCTTATGAGCAATGCTTTCAAGTGAATGTGGGCCCACAAATTATTTTCAATCTGAGGAGTAGCTTTCTAGGGACAATTTGTATAGAGATCCTGGGTTTTATATATAAAACGAAGGACTTTGAATTAGATAGGTTCTAAAATATCTTTCAGCTGTAAATATGTGCTTCTAGGTCTTGAGAATTTTTTCCTATCCTTGACAACAATGCCATCTATATTTCTTTATAGAAGCAAATAAGGAATTTAGCAGTGTTGGTTCCATTGTATAACCAAAAGCATGAAATATTTGGTCATTTTGCTTTGTGGTACTAAAGATGAAAATAAGAGGGAAAAATCACTAGAAAAATGATAATAATTCCGTGAAGAATATGAGAAGATCATTCAGACTAAATTTGGGCATATATGTACCTATATTAATACTTAGTGACTTCACAATACAAGAAAATAGAACAGAAAAAATGGAAAATATGTTTTAAAATTTTTAGAAATTCAAGCTTTAACTTGAAGACCTCTAGTGATGAGGAAATCCATGTTACTTGTCATCCAAGAAACTGGCAATTTATATTCAAACTCTTTGCCAGCTGAAAAGAGGCTTTTAAGTGCAACCACATGCCTTACTTTGATAGGGTGACACAGGATTTGAGCCTCCTCAGTGGCCTTCTTTGGTTATCAAGGCAGGGAATCTATTGAAGTCCTCCATAGACTGAAGGTTCATTTTTTGATCATCAGCCAGGAATACTACATTTTTGGAACTGGGAGAGGAAAAGATGGGAGTTGTTAGCTTTAGAAGAGGCATAGCATATCTATTGACTTTGGCTCTCTCTTTTCAAGAGACCTGTGAATTGTGGAGTTAATTTTTTTTCAGCCACTATAGAAGAAGGGTGCTTCAACATAGTGTCTGTGACTCTTTACAGAGATCAAATGCTATAAGCAAGAGGTCTGATATCTGATTGTATCCTTAAAGCAAGGGTCTAGTGATAGAGGTTCTGATCCTATGGGTGAGGAACTTCATAACTGAGACTTTGCTTCTAGAGATGAGGGCATCTGGTGTCTGATGCTAGAGATCTGGTTTAAATCTCAGAGAAGAAAGAGAAAGTCTCCAGCTTTTGTTCTTGGCTAGGTCCTATCTAGCAAAAGAGACTTTGCCCTAGCCTCATCATGATGGTAATAGGTAGTGTCAACTAGAAAAAACGCAGAACTATTAAATAGTCAAAATCACTCTTTAATCAAGGGAAAAGGGGTTGGTGCTACTAATATGACAACAGAGCTGCTTTCCAAGACTGCACAGAGTCAAGATGCCCTGGTCACTAGAATTTGGGGAACCTATATACCACTCTAGATGACCTGGGGGCTTTAGGATTATAGGGACAGTTGATTGACTCTACAATGGTAAGAAAGGAAAATGAGGAGTTCCAGACAGGAATAATAGTGAAGGGCTGGTGTCCTACAAAGGACACAAAAGGGAAAGACTCAGCCCAGGGCTGGGTCACCTTGGTCATTGACCTTAGCCTAGGGGGAGAAACCATTGGGACAAAAGTGATGCTTAATATTGGATGGAATTAGTTGTTCCCACCCAAACTACCAGGAAGTTCACTGTCTGGTGAAAAGGGACCTTCCCTCAGGGGGAAACCTCTCCTGTGACAAGGTGAAAACCTGGGGTTTCTACACTCAAACTCAATAAACTGGGGATCTCTATATTTCCATGTTGACAGTAGCATTGACTCAGTGAGTAAGGGAAGAGCAAAGGCAAATGCTGACGTATTAAGTTTCAGAGAAGAGACTGGGGGCATTGTGCATAGCATAGGAAAATAGAAGTCTGGTTCCCCTGGTGAGCTGAGTTCAGTAGCTTTTTCTCTTAGATTTCCCAGTTTTCTCTGCCAAGTTTTTCATTAACTAGTTCTTTAATAATATGTTCTGGAAAATTTTTCCTGGAGTTGAAGTCAATTTCATTGGCCTCTAGTTTGCATACTCCAAAAGGAAAGAAGAGTTCCCTTTTCTGGAAAACTGAGACAATTTGATCTTCCCCAATCCTGCAGTTGTTTCAGAAATTAAAAATGTAACCTATCTGGGCCAGGGCACTTGAACTCATCAAAAATAGCTTGATGCTCTCTCTCTCTCTCTCTCTCTCTCTCTCTCTCTCTCTCTCTCTCTCTCTCTCTCTCTCTCTCTCTCTCTCTCTCTTCTTGTCCTAAGTATCAATTCTTTGTTAGAAATTTTTATTCTGGGGGGCAGCTGCATGGCTTAGTGGATTGAGAGTCAAGCCTAGAGACAGGAAGTCCTAGGTTCAAATTTGGCCTCAGACACTTTAACCCTCATTGCCCAGCCCTTACTGGTCTTTTGCCTTGGAACCACTACACAGTATTGATTCCAAGACAGAAGGTAAGGGTTTAAAAAAAAAGAAAGAAATTTTTATTCTGGACTTTTCACTCCAAAGATTATCTCTACTTAACAGATAAAATAAAAGTTGAGCAATTCTTCCTTCCCTCTGTAGTCAGTTATATCCCAGTCATCTAAAACAGACTGTCATGAACATTTATGAAGTACTTAATATGTGCCAGGCACTGGATTAAGCACTTGGGACACAAATATGAAAAAGAAAGACAGTCCCTCCTCTTAAAAAACTTACAATATAATGGGAAGAAGACAGCACACAAAAGGAAGCTTATGGTGGGGAAATAGAAAGGGAAGGTATTGGGTATGTATAAATGGAGATTTTGAGCCTTTGGACTTCATCCCCCAGAAGTCCCTTAGAATTTCCCAAAATTCCATTTTTCTTGCATTCCCACATTTTGCATGATTGTATTTAAAGGACTATAACCCCTCCCTCGTGTCTTGGACCTGCAATGGGGCTGAAGTCAGGCAGTTCTTTTGTTTTAGTTATTATTAATAAAACTTTATAAAATATAATATTTAATTATTGATTATTAATTTTAAAACCCACAGTTACTAGGTTCCAGGGAATGATGGAAAGTCCAAAAGAGTGCAGTTGGGTGGGAAATAAAGAGGTGATTAACCTGGGAGTCCTCCTTAAATGGAGTTTTGAGTGGGAGCTTTCCACTCTCCAATCAGAAGAGGGGTACTAGGGAAGAAGATACTAATGAGGTACTGATAAAACAATTACTCTTTCATCTCCTTTCCCCTGCCATATAGCTTTAAAAATATTAACCCTTGGAGGTGGCAAAATTGGGACACTAATACACTGCTGGAGGAGCTGTGAATTAATCCAACCAATCAGGAGGACAATTTGGAATTATGCCCAATGGGAGCTAAAAGACTCTCTGTCCTTTGATCCAGCCATAGCACTGTTGGGTTTGTACCCCAAAGAGATAATAAGGAAAAATACTTGTACAAAAATATTTATAGCCATGCTCTTTGTAGTGGCAAAAAATTAGAAAATGAGGGAGTGTCCATTGATGGGGGAATGGCTGAACAAATCGTGGTATCTGATGGTGATGGAAAACTACTGGGCTGAAAGGAATAATGAACTGGAGGAATTCTATGTGAACTGGAAAGTCCTCCAGGAATTGAAGCAAAGTGAAAGGAGCAGAACCAGGAGAACATTGTACCCAGAGACTGAGACACTGTGGCACTATCAAATATAGTAGACTTCTACTAGCAGCAATGCAATGATCCAGGACAATCCAGAGGTACTTATGAGAAAGAACACTATCCACATCCAGAGAAAGAACTGTGGTAGCAGAAATGAAGAAGAAAACAATCACCTGATTTTATGGGGATATATGATTGGGAATTTGGTGTTAAATGATCATTTTACTGCAAATATGAATACTATAGAAATAGGTTTTAAATAATGATACATGTATAATCCACTGGAATTGCTTGTCAGCTCTGGGAGAGGGGAAGAAGAGGGGTGGGGAAAATCATGAATCATGGAACCATGGAAAAATATTCTTAATTAATTAATTTTAAAAATTAACTTTTTGTCATCCTTATTTTTCTTTGTCATCTTCAATTCATTCTGTACTTTAGCATTTAAAACACTACTCTTGTAAAATTGTACTAAGTATTCATTTGTGTGCGTGTGTGTTCATCCCCCCCCCCCCATCTTTTAAAAATCCAAGTTGGTCAATGGGTGTCCACGTTGTTTCCTTTAGACATATTCCCTTTTTGCTTCTCATCAAAATTATCTTCCTTTGTGTTTTCAGAATTTCATTCTTGATAGCTCTTTATATCTTCTGAAATGACTTCCCTTGGGTTTCTACCTATCCTTCCTCAGAGCCCTTCCAAATCTAGGTTGCATGCCAGTTAAGTTTGCTTTCCTCTCTTCTGTCAAAAATTCTAGGAAGGAGTGATCACTTTGCCCAGTTTCAACCATTTTCAACCCAACAATCTAATTGATTAGAATCAGATCCAGAATAAAATTCTCTTTGTTGGTTCTGCAATAATTTTAAGGCAAATTAAGAAGAAGCTGTTAACTACTCTACTTTTGGCAAAATATGTATTTCAACAGAGGCCTGAATAATTGAAATATCCCATTACTAGCATATCAACATCTCTTTTAAACTTATAATTTGTTTCTGGATCTCCAGATTTTGCCTTTTATTATATTTATACTTATTGTTTATGCTATGACATGCAGTTGGATGAGAAGCCCATTGAATTGGTCTATCAGCACATATATTTTGGACAGAAACTTCTGATCAGCAATGACCTGTGTCCAGAATTGAATAATACGAAGAGAAAGGGTCATATTGCTTTTGAGAAATCACATGCCACTTGTAATGATCCCAAGCTGCTCTCTATCACAAAAATCCATCTTTCAAAAAAAACCTAATACTCACTGGACGATACCATTAGGCTGTGAATCATTAAACATAATAATCTCTAAGGAATCCAAATTTTCGGTGTCCCAAAGGGCAATAGAAAGACATCTGAGAAGTGTAAGTAGGCCATAGTGTATTACCAATGCTAACATTTATAAGAAGTGGAGTAAAAGACATCCAAGAAACGAATCCCAGAAAAGGTTGATGTCCAGTTAAAGAAGCGAAAGCAATAGATGAGAGAAGTATAATTTGAGCTCTGTACTTGTCTAAATACAGTGTTAAAAGATGTAGGGAAGATCCTTAGCACTTTGGGTTGATGCTCTATGGAAGAATACTGGATAATACAGACAAAAAATGCATAGGATGAAAAGGCTTCTTTACGTGTGTTTGGGTTTTTATGGAGATGTATGTATATGTACGTGCACATGGGTGCCAGATTTCTGATGTCTTGCCTATTATTACTTGCTATAAAAACAAACAAAAGCAAACCCCAACTAAATAAGATTAATTCTTTCTTACAGCTTTTGTACAGAACTTATTCCCCACCCGTAATCCCAAGGAATGATTTTCTCTAATGGATGACAATACTCTTCAATACCTTTTTTTTTTTTTAAGACTGGACTTAACATCAGAAACATTTTTCCTCATTCTGTGAGGGGACTTGCCAAGGCTGATTTGTTTCTTGGTATAGTGAGTGGGAAGAGACTTTGTAGTCTTATGACTTTGTGTCAGTCCTGGCTGTTGCCATTTCTTACCTGTGTGACCCTTGGCATGTCACTTAATGTCTCTGGGACTCAGTTTCTCACCTATAAAATCAAGGGGTATTGCCCTGGATGATTCCTGAGTTTCCTTTTGTTTTGAAATCTATTATCTTTATGATTGTTCCCTTTGAACTTGAGCCCCTGACCTGGAAGCCTATGTGTTTCCCTCCCCTTACTAAGTTTTGGCAAAAGAAGGGGGAAAAAAGCAGTTTAGCAAAATCAACCAATATATTGACTAAGTCTGACAACATATAAAGTAGCCCATGCCCACATCCCACCTCTGCTAAGAAAAAATGGAAGTACATTTTCTTAATTCTCTCTCTGTCTATGTCTGTCTGTCTCTCTCCCTTCCTCCCTCTCCCTCTCTCTTTCACACACACACACACACACACACACACACACACACACACACACACACACACACATCCCTCCACATTAACCTTTTTGGGCAATCCCCAACATATCAGTCAGCCCAATCTTTTTCCCATGCATCCCTATAAAAACATGCCTGCCATGAGCCCTATTCCCATAGGTGTTCAGAAAGCTTTCCTGATAGCCTCAAGCCACTCCCAAGGCTTTGTCTCAACAAAAATCCATAAAGACTGGTGGGAGACTAGATTATTGAGGTGCCCCACATTAGCACCACCCCTAGTTTATCACTGTTTTTTTCTTCAAAAATATAAGTATAGATGGAAATGCCTTAATCTTTAATTGTGTTCTATTAGAAAGGAGTTATTTCCCTCAGCTAACTCGTTGAGTTAAATGTTGTGGTGAGACCAGGGATGCCACTTCCCTAACCTGTGCCTCCAATCTATTGCTCTTAGCTTACTGCAAGCTCAGAGTTGGCATGTTTAAAGTCTAGACATCAGATCCCTGGCAGAGATAATTCTTTCAGAACTTGTCTTTCCAAACCAGCTTCCAACATTCCTGGCTGAGATGAAAGATAATGACATTTCTGTAACACTGATCAGTAACACTGTGGAGATGAATTTCAGTTGGAGATTCATTTCCAGAAGCTTCTTTCTGGCTAATTCTTATTATGAAACTGGGTTTTCCTCTTAAAAACTGGGTTTTCTTCTTGAGGGGAAGCAAACAGTTGGTGACAATATTAAATGGATATGGTAAAACCAGACCCTTGGCCAAATTCCCACATAGATCACATCTGTCTCTGTCTCTGTCTCTCTGTCCCTCTTCCTCTTCTCCCTCTTCCTCTATTCCTCAAGAGAATGGTGGGGAATACAATTAAAGGGACACATTCAGGGCACTTTAGTGCTACCCTAGAAAAATTGGGCTTACCATCAAAGTCTGCTGACTTAATAAGCCTCAGTCAGAAGCCCTGCAAGGAAATGATATTTGGTGACTAAACTAAAACTGGTCCTTAGGCCAGAAAACATCAGCAGCAGCTGTGGCAGTTCCAGGATAAGGCCCCTAGGATAAGTCTCAGGCATGTTGGACTCTGCCCAAGGGTTCCATGAATCAAACAATTGGAGCCATCCCCTAGAGAATTCCCACGGAGCACAGGGCTCTTCCATGGAGCTGTGCATGGCATATCTGTATCTCTCCCACAAGTCCCAGGCGGAAGGCTTGTCATGTCTCCTCCCTCTTGGCATGGAGAGAAGACAGCTCTTGATTCTGGCTGGCATTGGGAGAACAAAGGAGCTGTTATTTTTGGTGGTTATGCAGCTTGAATTGGTGGGAAAACATGAGCGCTTTTGAAAACTCACAGAGCAAGGAGGAGGATCGGTCTCAGTTCTCTACTTCCATATCTCCACCCTCTCTTCTGGCCCAGAGCAGGAGACTGTGGCGTCCCTAGAGAGAAGCAAACAAGAGACAAGACAAACATTTGGAGACCAGATGTGTTAGTCAATGTGGGATACACCTCTCCGCAGTACTGCGTTGGATACAATAGTTCATTTGAAAGAGGTCCCAATGGAAGACATATTGCATTCACTAGGACTGAAAAGTAACTGGGTTTAGTGGAAAGAACATGCAAGTTGGAGTCAGAAGACCTGGGTCTGAATACCTGTTTTGTTACTACTATACATACAAATGAGGAAATTACTTTATTTCTCTGAGCCTCAGTTGCCTAGTCTGTAAAATCAGTCTCTAATAGTTTCTTCCAGCTCTAAATCTATGATTCTCTGACCATTTTATTGATGCTTTTTGCCTTAACAACACATTAATTTTTGGACATTTTCTTCCTCCTTCTCCTCACCATCCATTGAGCAAAGATTTAGAGGAAAGCAATTAAGTTAAACCAACCAAATATATTGACTGAGTCTATTATTAGTATATGCAATATTCTATACCCACAGCAGTCACATCTCTCCATTGAAGGGGAAGGGGTGCATTTTCTCAGTCCTCCAAATACAAAATTGTTCAAGAAAACATTTTTCTCCATTCTTTCTATTTTCATTAATGTAGCTATTATAGATATGTTTTTTTTCTTTGAGATCATTCTATCTAACCTTTCTATTTGTATTTCCAGTGCTTCAAATGTAGCAAGCACTTAATAGATACTTTAAAAAAAATTCATTTATTCATTAAAAAAAACAAACCCTTGCCTTTTGTCTTGGATATTATCAATTCCAAGACAGAAGAACAGTAAGGGCTAGGCAATTAAGGTTAAGTGACTTGCCTAGGATCAAATAGCTAGGAAGTGTCTGAGGCAAGATTTGAACCCAGAAACTCCCAACTCTAAGCATGGTGCTTTAGATCCACTATGCTACCTACCTGTCCCTCATTCATTTGTTGTTTCTCTTACTTTACTCTTCATTAGTTCATATGTCTTTCAATATTTCTTTAAATTCTTCAGTGTAACCATGTCTAATGGCTTAGTAGTATTCTAACACATTTCTGTCCCACAGTTGAGTTAGCCATTCTCTATGGGAATTTTGTTTCCAGTTCTTTGCTACCAGAAAAAGTGAGATAAAAAATATTTTGACATATGTTAGAACTTTGTGGTTTTTTTCTGCATTTCTATTCCAACAGTTCTTTCTCTAGCTGTGGATAGCATTCTTTCTGATAAGTTTCTCAGAATTGTCCTGGATCATTGCATTGTTATTAGTAGTAGCAAAGTCTATTACATTTGATCATCCCACAATGTTTCATTTACTGTGTATAATGTTCTTCTGGTCCTGCTAGAACTTTCTGTTTTTGACTCATTGGGGTTAGTATTGAAGTCTCTGGGTCAAAGAGTATGAATGTTTTATAGTCACTTCAAAAAAACCCCATAATTCCAATTTGTTTTTCAGCAGTTGAACCAATTTTCCACTCTATCTAGTTTGCCCTAACCTTTACTACTTTCATTTTTTTTATCATCATTGCCAATTTGCTGGGTATGAAGTGAAACCTTAAAGGGTTTAGGTTTACATTGCACTTCTCATTAGTGATTTGGATCATTCTTTTGTATGGCAATTAATAGTTTGCTGTTATCCTCTTGAGAACTTCCACTGGGAAATGGCTCATGATTGCATATATTTATGTTCATTCTCTATCTTGCCTATAACACTTTCATAAGAGATATTTGGTGAAAAGGTTCCCACCCACCCCCCAGGCAAAAGCTTTCTTTTCCTTCTTTTTATTGTATTAATTTTGCTTATTCAAAAGCTTTTCAATTTTATATAATCAAAGCTATTTTTTTAGATCTATCATTTGTTTGGTGAAGAATTCTCTCCTTTGCCATAGTTTTAAGAGCTAAGTCCATCCATTTTCATTCCTTTTTTGTGGGTCTTTTGATTATCTCCAGATAAGAATTTTTTGATGAGGAACATTCTTTTCTAATTGAAATTAGAACCTTCTTTGTCTTCAAGAATCCCATGGTACACTAAAAGGTTCATTGTTTTATCCAGAACTATACACTCTATGGAGGTCAGAAGCAGAACTCAAGCTCAGAGCTTTCTGATTCCTAGGTCTGCACTCTTTCCAGTACACTCCTTTCATTTGTTCATTTGAGAGAAATTAAAATGAATTGTGGTAGCTTATCCTGAAGATGAGAGTAGTTGGGTAGATTTTTAATTTAATGATTATTAAGTAACATTCCTTTTTTTTCTTTCCTTCATTTATTGATTGGTCTCAATAAATGTTGAGTAACAAACTAAACTCTAATACTTTATCAAAACTGCATGTTTCAAGGTCTAAAAAGAAAACAGATGAGATATATATTGCCAATGAGATAAAATGGTTCCTGGTATTGTGTGGCAAGGGGGCTGAAAATTTTACAAGAATATTCCACATCCTGGATGTGGCAAAATTGGGACACTAATACACTGCTGGTGGAGTTGTAGATTGGTCAAACCATTCTAGAGGGCAATTTGTAACTATGCACAAAGGGCTTTAAAAGAACGTCTGCCATATCACTGCTAGGTTTGTACCCCAAAGAGATAATAGGGAAAAATACTTGTACGAAAATATTTATAGCCATGCTTTTTGTGGTGGCAAAAAAATTGGAAAATGAAGGGGTGTCCCTTGATTGGGGAATGGCTGAACAAATTGTGGTATCTGATGGTGATGGAATATTATTGTGCTGAAAGGAATAATGAACTGGAGGAATTCCATGTGAACTGGGAAGACATCCAGGAATTGATGCAAAGTGAAAGGAGCAGAACCAGGAGAATATTGTACATAGAGACTGATACATTGTGGCACAGTTGAATATAATAGACTTTTCTAATAGCAGCAATGCAATAATCCAGGACAATCCAGAGGAATTTATGAAAAAGAATGCTACCCACATCCAGAGAAAGAACTGTGGGAGCAGAAACACAGAAGAAAAGCATATGATCGATCATGTGGTTTGGTGGGGATGTGATTGGGGTTTTGATATTAAAAGTTCACTCTACTGCAAATATGAATATTTAGGAAATAGGTTTTGCACAATGATATGTTCATAACTCCTCCCCCCAAGAATTTGGAGGTTTAGGGGGAAAGTGAAAATGAGGGGAAGAAGGACTTACTTTCTGTTCTGGCCCCTACCTTTGGAATCTGGAGCATGTTTCCTCTGAACCACACTGTTTTCCTCCAACTGTACAAAACAACTCTCTCTTTTTATCTATTTATTTTTATTTTTTCAGTTACATGGAGAAATGATTTTTGACAATTACTTTCTGACATTTAAAATTCAGATTTTCTCCTCTTCCTTACTCCCTCCCTTTGGCAGTAAATGGTTTGATATGGGTTATACCCATACTTTCAAGCAATATGTTTTTCCATATTGCTCATGTTGTGATAGAAGACCCATACTGCATATACAATAAAAATCTCAAAAAGCAAATAAAGTGGAAGATGGCCTGCTTTGATATGAAAAAAAAAAGAATATTCCTTATCCTAAAAACTCCATCATTGACTTTAGTTAAGTAAATGAACATTCTTAGACTAATGTTCTTCTCTAATATTCAGTCCATTTGGGTTACTCTCTGCCTTTTAAATATGTAATTTTCATTAACTCTTCATGGCTTTGCTCATAATTGTTCCTCAACATCTCTGCCCTACTGATGCAACTGACACTTAATTCAAGGTCTCTGGATGCTTCCATGACTTTTCCAGCCCATTCTGCTCTTTCTGAACTCTCATGGGCATTATTCATACATTAACTTTGGTATTTAATCACCTGCCCATTTTATTAAAAAAATCACAAAAATTCAGAATTGTTAAGGGGGACCTTAGAGACCATATAATTAAATGTGCACCTGACTGAAAAATCTCTTTTCCAGTATCCATGAGAAGTGATTATCTGGATTTTGTTTGAAGACCTATAGTGAAAGGGGTATCACTGATTTGTGAGGCAACCCAATTCACTTCTCAATAGCATTCTAAAGAGATGCAGTGTGCAAGAACACTTGGATTTGATCCTTTTACTTACTATCTGTGTGATAGGGACCTCTCATTTAACCTCTCTGCAAACCTCTCAGTTTCCTCATCTGCAAAATTATCTTAATACTCATAATAGTGACTACTACCCTAGGCTATTGAGAAAGTTAAATTATAAAAAATGGATATAAAGAGTTTTGCAAACTTTGAAATACTATAGAAATATCTAGTCCATCTTGAATTGTTTTCTGTTTTCTGTGTTAAGCTCTTTTCTAACAAGATGGTAGATATCACGTCTTGGGTTTCTCATCCAGTCTTTGTACAAAATTGAGCATGGAGATACTGAGTAGATGTTTGCTGCATTCTTTGTACATGATGATCACTTTAAATTAAAGTATTCATGCCTCTCTTGCTCTGGTCCCTACCTGACTTCCAGATCCCCCAGATACAAAATTCATTTAATGTTAACAGTTTTCCAGTTTGTGGATCAATCAAGACCTTTGCTTTTGTTCTCCCACCAGTCTGGGACATTTTCTGGGACCATTTTATTGCATGTGTATTTATCCTGAGGCTAGACCTTTGCCTCCTCCCATGATCAGCTCCTTGATGGAGCTTCTGGAGTTTGAATAAAAAGGGAGATGATGGTAGTCATCTCAAAATACCTGCTAGGACATAATAATCAGAAAATACAAAGGAATTTTGTACCAAGCACAGAAACTGCTATTTACCACACTGCATGGAAGATTTTTAGGGATTTTTATGGGGCTCTGAACACAGCAGTAACTCAGTAAATGGTGACTGACTGGCTTGACTGATTAACTCCTGATACCTGACACAGCTAGATCAGATCACCACATCCAAAACAAAGTAGAAAACTGACTCCATTTCCCAGTCACTCATCCTCAAGAAATTCACCAAGAGAAGTGGTGTTAACTCCAGGATTTCTTAGGAATTCTCCTGAATTCTAAGGTTGTTTTTGTTTGAACTATTGTATATTTACCTCACCTCAAATAAGTACAAGGAATTTTTCTAAAGTTTTGGCTATTAACCTGAAAGAATTTTAAGGTGTTCCCAGAGCCTGAAACAGGATAAGAAATAGAGGTTAAATCCTGGGGAATTAGATGCTGGTAAGATGTCCTCTTTTGACTAAGGTCAGACTACCCTGCAGAGGAAAAAGGAAGAATGGGTTAAGGGGTAAAGCTAGTTTCTCCTGTCAATGCCCCTTAAGAGAAAAGCCCTTTTGAAGAGGCAATCTGTCTCCCCAAAAGTGTGCAAACATCCAGCTGTCAGTAATGTTAAATAGGGATTTATTCTAACCAACTTTTGATCAGACTAACCTGTGAGATTCTTTCTGTTTTCACAAACCTGGCCAAGTTGGAGACTACAGAGATAAAGAAGGAAAAATTTTTCCCTTATCTTTATTTTCTCCTGATTTATGGTACCTCATTTGAAACAGTTCGGCAGAATTTGAATGTTTACATAAATTAGAAGATTTCCATCTATGTCCACTGGAAGATTATAAAAAAAGAAGAGAGAAAATTTAAGCAGGTAGGAATAAGAAGAAATAAGTAAAAAGTCAAAGAAAGTTGAAGTCAGTTTTGTTCTGTCTACATGAATGGAGATTTGAAGTAGAATGATTTGGAGTTTAGAAAGTGGTTTAGAGAAGGGTTTGATTCTATTGGGATAAGAAGAATTTGAGAAAACTTTTAAAGAAATGTATATTAGTAATTTCAGATGGTCAGTATCTTATCCAGTTTTAATATTTACTATCTGAAAATTGTGGGCCCTAAAATTTGAGGAGCAGGTATCTTATGGTCCTTGGAGAAAAGAAATTGAGGTTCTAAATATTATCATTTGGATTTATAAAACCAACTTTTATTTTATTGAAGTTTTTGTACTGAAAATAATTCTATGGCCTCATTTACAGTGAGCTGTGTTCTCCTACTAGATAATCATGTATTGGCTGATTAACTCCTGATACCTGAGACAGTGAGATCATATCACCACATCCAAAACAAAGTAGAAAATTGGTTCCATTTGATATTTGGCAGTAAGATGACATTCTCAGAAACTACTTAGATCAGAAAACCTGAGTTAAAATCCAGTTTCCAAAATTTATTAGCTGCATGATCTTCAGCAAGTCATTTCACCTGTTTGATTCAGCTCCCTTATGTGTATGATGGGATAATGAAGGCATTTACAGAGCTCTCAGTGTTGTTGTGAGGATCAAATGATATGATAATTGTAAAGGGTTTATAAACTAAGGCAGGAACCCTACAGAACCTGAGCCCTTTTTTCCCTGAAGGGAAACAAACCAGAGAGATAACTGTGGCAAGCACCAACCTTGATAGGACTCACATCCCTTTTTCCCAAAGAGAAGAAAAGCAGAGGGGAATTACAGTTGTATAAATCAAGAAAAAAACTTATTTAACAGTTATTACACATTTTCATGGGATTATTCAATCTAGTGCTGGATGAACTCAGGTTGAGAACACTGTGGAGTGAATTATATGTTTTTCATACAAAGGGAGGCAGGCAAAGAGAGGGAAAGGGCTGATCCAGGAAGGGATTGGTGCCTGCTATGGGTGAAGAGTTCCAGTAACAGGGGGCAGTGACTTCTTGGTAGTCAGCAAGATAAACAAGATGTTTCATAGAGTCCCAAAGCCAGCTGATAGCTCAGGGACCAGACCATCGAGTGCTAATTTGAACCATTCTTGTACTGGGACATTTGCAGGGTCACTTCCAAGGCATATGTTATTGTTTTCTCAGGTTAGCCTTGATGTTCCTCATCAAGATCTAGAAACCAAGGCATTCTAAATGACACAAAACCATTAGAAACTGTATCACCTTGACAAGCATCTTAATACAGTGTCTGGTGCATGGTAAGCACCATATAAATGCTATCTTTATTATTATTATATTATTACTCTCCTTATATTATTAAATTTTTTATTTGAATGCAATTACTCTATGCTGGGTTTCAATGTGATTCATAACTAAGAATGCCAAATTGATAGATGACAAAATTTTACATTAGAGAATTTGGAAGGGAATCCAAGTGAATTGATACTATTTGAGCAGAAAAGGTTCATGTGCTTTAAAAATCAGATATTGTTTCCATTACTATTAGGCTTCTAATTTCTAGTACTGTGAATTTTGGGAAACCATTGTAAAGGAAATGCTGTTACTTGAAAATTGATCCTCAGAAGGAATTTCACTTGTATCATTGGGGAAATAACTTTCCTTTAAACCTCACTGCTTTTAGACCTTGAATTGAGCTATTGAAGACTGTGGTAACAATGCTTAAAAACTTTTAAGTATTTAATGGAGTATATTAACTTCTTTAAAATGAGGATAAAAGGGGGCAGCTGGTTGACTCAGTGGATTGAGAGCCAGACCTAGAGACAGGAGGTCCTGGGTTAAAATCTGACTTCAGACATTTCCTAGTTGCGTGACCCTGGGCAATTCTCACTTAACCCCCATTGCCTAGCCCTTACCACTCTTCTGCCTTGGAACCAATACATAAGATGGAAGGTAAGGGTTTTGTTTTTTTTTTTAGTGAGGATAAAGTTTTAGGACTTTTAGTTGGTCATAAGGTCTTACCAGCCCTAGTCATCATCACCATGGTGTAAATTTCAGAAGTTCTGAAATCAAAGAAACTAAAACCTCTCCTAGCCAAAGTGGGAGACTTACAAGTTTGCATAAAGAGTGCATTTTATCTGATATATTACTTCACTATCACTTTTTAAAAATATTATGAAATTATACCTGTTAATAAGTAGTTTGTATTGAAGTTGCATCTCTGAGTCAACTTAGTAACAAAAGACCTTAGATTCAAAGTCTTCATTTTGACTCAGGGGTTAACAGACTATACAAAATTGAAAGTTTGCTGTAGTCAGCATTTTTTCTGGTGTTTTTGGAGTCAATTCTCTTGTATTAACTTTATATGCAAAACTCCAGAATGTAATTATTCTTATATTATGAATGGAAAGTAAATAAGGAATCCTCATACATGCTCATTTGTTAACTATTCTTGCAACATGAAAAAAATGATCATACCCTAGCTCTAAGCTGTGATTAGTCTATTTTACCATCTTATTCAAGAATATCAGGGCAGTTTTCTTGGATAATTTCTTGTAATATGATGTCTAGGCTTTTTTTTTTTTTCTGTCATGGCTTTCAGATAGTCCAATAATTCTCAAATTGAATCTCCTGGATCTATTTTCTAAGTCAGTTGTTTTTCCAATGAGAAATTTCATGTTTCCTTCTATTTTTTTCCTTCTTTTGATTTTGTTTTATTTCTTGATGTCTCATGAAATCATGAGATTCTACTTGCCCAATTCTAGTCTTTAAAGAAAGATTTTCATCCATGATCTTTTGATTCTTCTTTTAAATTTGATCTATTCAGCTTTTCATGGCATACTTCTAATCATTGAACTTCTTTTCCTGTTCTTCCAGCAGGTCAATTCTGGTTTTTAATCTGCTTATTACTTCATTTGACTTTGTTTCTCTCTTTCCATTTGGGCGATTTTGACTTTTAAGCTATTATTTACTTTTTGTATTACTTTTATTTCTTTTTTTTTACTTTTCTTCCCATTTTTCTTCTATCTTTCTTACTTGGTTCTTGAACTCCTTTTTGAATTCCTTCAGAGCTTGCAGCCAATTTTTTTTTGAGAGATTACATGTATTTGCTTATTTTTCACTCTCTCCTGTTGCTTTTCTTTTTTGCTCTTTTTCTCTGTAGAAATTTTCCAGTCAAGAGCTTTTTCCACTGTTGCTTATTCATTTTCCCAATGGAGGACTGGGAGTCCTGAATGTTGCTGGTCATTTCTATCTTAGCTTCTATCTTATAGGGCATTGCTTTGGGGCTATCTTCCCTTCCCTGTCAGAGGCCTTTGAGAGCCCATTACTATAAAGCTATGACCTCACCTCCAAAGCCTGGGATTTCTAGAAGTAGGTCTGCAGTGTTCTATTTATTTATTTACTTATTCATTCATTCATTCATTCATTCATTTATTTATTTATTTATGTTTTGGTAGGTGTAGTGTTTTTCTCTGAAGCTATCTTCCCTGACTCTGCTGGTACTGCTGTTGTGCTGCTGCCTCTGTTGTCAAATCTCACTGTCAGGGCCTGGAGCTTCCTGGTGTAAGTCTCCAGCCCCCTAGAATTCACAGATTGCACTGGGTCTGGCTCTGACTTTGAAATGGTAAGGGGGGATGGGGAGGGGTGGTCAACTTGCACTTTTCCTTGTGCAGTTTTGCCCCCTTATAATGTGGAAATTCCGTCTCACTACCTACCTTTCACACTGTGTCCAGTAGAAGAGCCCATTTGCCCATCCTGCTTTGACTTCTATCTTTTTGAGAAGCTTTTTAATGATTGATTTGGAAAGAAATTCAGAACAACTTTAGTATTTTCCTGCTACTATGCTGCCATCTTGGCTTTGCCCCAAGCTCTCATTAAGGTCAATTTGCTATTTGAGACAAACTCTTATGGGACCATAGTTTGATTCTGCTCTGAGCTTGATTTCAGGTATTATTGTCTCATTTGCTAGTAAGTCAATTGTCCATCATTCAAGGGAAATGCCATGTATTGCCAAGAGGGAGTGTGGTCTGAGAACTGCTATAGGTGGATGTCTCTTTGGGAAAGTTGAGGGAATGGCCTTGTATAGGCAAAGGTAGAAGCTTCTTGACTCAGTTTCCCATTGTGCTATTTCTTTCTGAATAAGAAATTTTCCCATCAAGTTAATTCTGAACCCAGCTATGATACTATGTGAATAATATGGAGCTTGGTTGTATGACTGACTATTAAATATAACTCATTTTTGGAATCAAACAGAGCTAAAGGAGTTTCTCTCTCATTCTGGTTCATGTCACACTAATCTGTGTTCTTGAAG
Organism: Monodelphis domestica; assembly: GCF_027887165.1. Taxonomy (NCBI): domain Eukaryota; kingdom Metazoa; phylum Chordata; class Mammalia; order Didelphimorphia; family Didelphidae; genus Monodelphis; species Monodelphis domestica. The sequence goes on from NC_077229.1 coordinate 388,028,421, forward strand.
GAAAAGTATTGATATTGTCATAATTGTCCTTTTTTTCTTTCAAAAGCAAATTTCTATAATTACGGCAGGTAAATAATGAAAGTTTTGTCATTGCAATACTAAATCTATTAATAGATTAATATTAAAAAATTTAATTAGTATAATAGGATGTAGGTATGAAAGATCTTACCTCCTTAATCTGAATTTGTGATCAATTCCATATCTTGAGCAACTAAGTAAATTAATTCTTAAGCTTGCCCCATCCTTGCTAATAGTTATATATTCATTTCTAAGAATAGGTCCTTTAAGAATATCGCTCTCACAAGATGATATAAGGATGATATCTATCCCCTAAATGAGGGACATAATAAAGATGTGAATGGTTGGAGAAAAAAATTCCTGAAGTGGCAAACTTTGAAGAACCAATAAGGTTAACCTCTTGGCAATCGAAGGACTAGGATATATGAGCTTCTAAATGTTTCTGAACAAAATGGGGAAAATGGGCTTTAAGTATGTTTAAGAATAAACCCCTTTAAATTGGGATTGGAAGTTTTGCATGTAAAACAGCATTAATAATTTTAAGATTTTAAATTATGTCTCTTCCTGTTTCTCTCACTCTTAATATAAAAGACAGAAGTGCTCATGTTCTGTCAAGTTCTAATGGATCCTTTTCAAGAGTAGGATTAGATCCATAATATCCTAGCAGGTTTTTTACCATATGTACTAATCACCTAAACCCAATCTGATTAGATTTTTGTCACTGTTTACTAAATTATGCAATCTAATCACTATCAGGTTTTAGCATCATTATCTAGAGAATATTTATAAATGGCCTGGAATCTGGAGATTGTCCAGGAAATGCCTCCAGAGTCCTTCCCTCATATATATGCAGCTGTGTGATTCACAGGAATTACTTGCCAGATCCCTGAGGATCATGGACTTTGCCAAAGAATTTGATATCCCATAAGTTACTTCTATATTGACCTTATTCATATATTGTAACTTTACTTGTTATTTGAGACCTGTGTATGTTATGGATTTATTACCTATTCTATAAGCTGTTGATCATTTCTGTTTTGAATGATCCTAATGTAGGAACTGAGGGCTCTGTACAGGACATTTGCCAGTCATGTTTTGCCCATGTTGTATGTTTATGTCAAGGTTCTTTGTGTGGTCTTTAGCTGCCTTTCTTGTAAAGAATTCCTCATGGAAGAAAACTGAGATAAAAGAGAAATGAAAGTGGGCACCTTACCATTCAGTACCCACAGAATGACTGTTGAACTGTGTGAAAGGGACTCCTTTGTTCTATTTGTCTATTCTGAGTTTACACTTATGAAAAGAGAATCCTTTATTCTCTTTGCCTAGTTGGAGTTGACACTGGTTAACATTAACTTAAGTACCTCTACTTAGTACCTCACTAGACTGAAGACAGGATTAACTCTCCTTTGCCTACCTTTTAAGTTGAATCAGGGGGTAATGGGGTGGCTCAGTGGATTGAGAGCCAGGCCTAGAGATGGTAGGTCCTGGGTTCAAGTCTGACCTCAAACACTTCCTAGCTGTGTGACCCTGGGCAAGTCACTTCATCCCCATTGCCTATCCCTTACCACTCTTCTGCCTTGGAACTAATACACAGTATTGATTCCAAGACAGAAGGTAAGGATTTTTTAAAATAATAATCATAATAATAATAAATTGAATCAACAAAAGATTGAACACCCTATTTTGTGCTAGGTGAGAAGCCAGCAAGATACTTAAAGAGCTCCACCCTTTTTTAAACTCAATCAGTCAGAAATTTGTGAATTCTTTTAAGAGTTCACACCTTCAGAAACTGTTCAGTCAGGAAACTGTGAACCATTTTGATGAGAAATTGACGTTCAGAAGGTGAAAGTTGATCCCATAGAAACTGCCCCCTGGGCAGTGCTAGACAATTTGGAAACTGTGATTGGCCCCTATGAAGAGGGAAGGAGACAAGAAGTCACCATAACAGCAAGCCCGAAACTCCCTCAGTAAAGATTGTCTTTGAGAAGATAGTCTGAAGAGACTGTCTTCTGGAGATAATCTTCTGAGGAGGGTGTTTGAGGGAGCTTTGCTGGAGTCTGTGACTTGGTTTGTGGGCTTGGAGCTTGGCTTCAACTTAGTCTCTGACTCTTGGCTTACTTCCTTGGTGAGTGAAAGGCTCACTCCCTTCCTAGTTTCCTAAGAGACTAGCTTCCATCTTGGAGGAGGCTATGTGGTTGCTCACCACCAGCCTTCCTGGTTGAGAGCTAATTAATCTCTGCCTGGATTAATCAGACCAGGGGCAAAACATTTAGGTTGATAGGATAACTTCTCTATCCCCCTCACATTTCTCTTTTTTATTGTTTCCTCTCTATAAATACTTGTAAAAATATTTCTGATTCAAGATATAATATTGGTAACCACATAATTTCATAAAATTATTGTACATCCATGAATTTTCACCTTTACAACTGCCCAAGTCTGTTGTAAACCTCAAATTTCCTTAGACTTATAATTGTTGAAAATTTCACCATTGGGATATTTCATACTTGGAAAATTTCTTACTGATAGTCTATTGGAATGGGAACTCCATTGGCATGGGAGGTTCCTTCTCTTCCCTTCTTAAGATTACTTTAGGACAGAAACCCTTTGCTGAACAATGGAAAGGACTTTGACCTATGCTTAAGCATAGAACAGGAATTTCTTTGAGTCTTGATTGATTTTAGAATTGATACAATGGAGATACTCCACCCTATTCAGTCCTAATAGGATTGAGTAAGGGCTGCAGCCTAGATCAAAATTTAATTATTCCAATCTCTACCATACTCAAGTTAACAGGATTTAGAAAGGGCTGTAGCAAAGGAGTATAGATTTAATCATTGGAAAATATGACCTTCAACAGACATGTGCAAAAAGCCAGAAACCTCTGGGCGGTCCTGGGTTAAGCGAGAGCCTCCATTGACAGGGAAATTGATGAAGAGTGATTGGTAGATGTGAGGACTGAGGGGAGGCAACTTGGATGGTGTCCTTAAAGATAGGAGGGTCTGGAGACTGGAGGGGAGAAGATTTGAGTTTTTGGTGGGTGTGGTTCCTGGTCTCGGAGGAAGCTTGCTCTGAAGGAAGCTGAAGGTGGGGGCCTCTGAGACTGTTTCTCCATTTTGGACACGTGAGTAATAGGGACTGATCTCCTTTCTTTGCCCCAGCTATCTAAGAGCTTGGGCCTTTTGGCCCAGCCTAAACAGAAGGGGTATTTAAGCCCTATTCCCTTCTCTCCCCTTTCTCTCTCTATATATATCTCTAATTCCTTTCTTGCTCCTATTGTAATTAAACTCCAAAAAAGGCTGACGGCTGACTTGAGTTTTTCATTTAGGAATTACATAGCTGATTCCTTGGCGACCTTAAATTAATATATATCAGTCTTTTAAAGTGATTCCCTTGTAACATTGTGGCTGACCACACGGGAGTCTAAAGAATCCTCTCAATAAAACTTTTTCCTTGCCTTTTTACTATACTGTTTCACCACTTAGTCCTTTTTAAAAAAAAAAAAAAAACTTGGCTTAAAGACACAGCTGCTAGAACACGTGAGTATAAAAAACTTTTTCTCTTTTCTCCTTAAGTTAAATTGGAATCAGCAGTTTTTTCTTTTTCTTCCCTTTAATCTTAAGGGACAGCTGGGTAGCTCAGCGGATTGAGAGCCAGCCCTAGAGGCAGAAGGTCCTGGGTTCAAATCGGACCTCAGATACTTCCCAGCTGTGTGACTCTGATAGACAGAAAACAGCTGTTTTTAAATCTCAGCAACAGGACTCTAAAGTCCTGGCTGGAAGAACTGTTTCTAAATATCCTTTCCCTTAAGGAACAACTTCCTGGATTAATAAAAAAAAAAAAAAACCCTGTGGAAAGTTTGTTGCTTTGCCCTGCTCCCCACGTGTTTTGTGAAATTACAAAATATACATATAAAAATGAGTACTACATTCTTTGACAATTATATGGCAGCTGAAGAAGTAGGGGCATTGAGGAATGAAGGATACCTCCAAATTTTTATATTAATAGGTACTGTCATTTTTGTACTCCTCAATACTATATTTAGAGATGAAAAAATAAAAAATATTGAGGATAAAATAAAACAAAATGAGGATAAAATAAAACAAAATGAGGATAAAATAAAACAAAATGAGGATAAAATAGAAAATATTGAGGATAAAATAGAAAAAAATGAGGATAAAATAGAAAATATTGAGGATAAAATAGAAAATATTGAGGATACAATAGAAAAAATTGAGGATACAATAGAAAAAATTGAGGATACAATAGAAAAAATTGAGGATAAAATAGGAAATATTGAGAATAAAATAGAAAAACTTGAGGATAAAATAGGAAATATTGAGAATAAAATAGGAAATATTGAGGATAAAATGGGAGATATGGAAGATAAAATAGGAAAAATTGAGGATAAAATGCAAGCCCAATTAGAAGATCTAAAATGTTTCTTACAGGATCAATGGGAAAACACCCACTCTACCAGAAACAGACCTGTTTCTGAACCTTTGAATGAGGAAATTTTCTTCCCTGAAATAGAGATGGAAAACACCTTCCCTATAGCCCAGTTAACAGACTGCTTCTCTCGTGCAGTGCAAATCTTGTCTGAATTTAATCCCCAAAACCCTTCCCCTGCAATCCCAGCTTCTCATGTTCCTTCTCCTACAGAAAACCAAATTCCAATGCAAGGGAGATCTTGTCCTCCTAGAGAAACCTGTCCTTGTCAAACTGACCCACAGGTGCAAAATTCAACTAGAGGCCTGTTTCCTCTAAGAGAAGTACCTGAAATAGGACGAAATGGGGATGTGGTGACTTTAAGACATAGGATACCGTTTACTCCCCAAGAAATAAATGAATTTACACGAAATATCCCCACATATGAACAAGATCCTTTTCTAGTAACAAAAAAGATGGGAGACATATTTTTTCAATATAATCCGTCTTACAAGGACGTTGAGAGCTTACTACAGGCTTTTTTAAGTGAACGTGAAAAAAATAAAATAATTGCTCATGTCAACAAAACCCGGGGGCGTAATGCAGCACATTGGCCATCTCAGGATCCCGAATGGGACTATAATAATCCTGAGGACTATCTACAACTATACCGTTGTAGAGAGGCCATCCTCACAGCCATGAAGGAATGTGCGGACAGTACAGATAAGTGGATGGAACTAGAAAAAATTAAGCAAAAGGAAAACGAAACACCCTCCAGATTTATGGACAGAATTATCGAGTTTGGGGACAGATACTTAGATTGGGACTTAAATAAAGAGAATAGTTTAAGACAAGTTAGAAGAATCTTTGTAAATAATTCATGCAAAGTAATTAAAAATTATTTTAAAACACAATGCCCAAGATGGTCAGATATGGACCTTGAAGAATTGCGAAAAACAGCTATATATGTTTTTAAGGGAAACGAAGAAAAGGAGAAAGAGAATAATGATGACATGGAGGAAATGAAGAAAAAAATGAGATGTGTAATAGATAGGATAACTAAATTAGAAAGTGGGCATGATAATGAACCAACGACAATTGCCCCTCTCCAGAAATCCAATTATCAATCCATTACTTGCCACTTCTGTGAGAAGAAGGGCCACAAAATGATGGAATGTAGAACCTTTCTTAAGATGTTTGGAAGGAATACACAGTTTAATAATAGTTTTAGAAATAATAACTATAGAAATTATGATAATGGTTATAGAAATCAGAATTCTAGAAATTATAATAATGACTATGGAAATAACTATAATGAATATAGAAATAAGAGCTTTAGAAACCAGAATTATAGAAATAGGAATTGGGAATTTAATGACAATGCTCAAATTGAAGAAAATTTTAATGATAATACTCAACAATATATGAGAAATGGCGCTCGTCCAAAAAAATACTCGAGGTGCTAATGACCCTCAGAGAGGTGCCCTTCAGGAGGGTGCCCAGGGAACTTCCTAGTATAATAAAGATGATTCTTCTTAGATTGTATTGATTTTGTTGATATTAATTAACCTTTTTCAGTTTTTTTTTCTCCTCTCCAAATAGTAGGAAAGATGAATAAAGAACTTAAGACTATGATTGGCAAATTATGCACTGAGACCCATTTAAAATGGCCTGAAATTCTCCCTCTGGCCCTATTTTATCTTAGAAGCAGGCCTAGAGGAGACTTACATATTTCACCATTTGAGATGCTTTTTGGACATCCGCCTATACAGGCTAAGCCTTTCTCCCCGGCTTATACATCGCTATTAGGGGGAGATATTACTATTGCTTCCTATATACAGGAGTTACAGCACAAACTACGTGAACTTCATGAATCCGGAGCTGCAGTACAAGCTGGACCATTAGACTTTTCTCTGCATGACCTGAACCCAGGAGATAAAGTTTATATCAAGAATTTCAAGCGAACTGGAGCAACTGAACCTTCCTGGGAAGGACCATTCCAAATATTATTAACTACTCCAACATCTATAAAGATTGGAGACTCTTGGATTCACTGCTCACATGTGAAGAAAGCATCTTCTGCTGAGACTGATTGACTCTATCCTATCATATGAATTGTGACTCTATCTTATCATATGAATTGGAGATAATAATCCATAGACAAATGGATGTTTTTTTTTCAAGAATATATTAAATTACTGATTTTTTTTCTTATTTTTTCTTATTTCTTTTCTTTTATTTTTTATCAGAATATTTGATTTTTTCTCATGTTTTGTACTGAAGGTACACATAATTAATATTAATATTTTTTCCCTGCAGTAATACAAGTTAATATATATACTCTTGCTATAATATCAATATATGCCTAAAAGCTTTAAACTATGGGAACCTGCCATTTATTGATAAAATATTATAGGACTGTGATTAATGTTTGTGTCTGATTCCAGGAAAAGGGATAAAAACAAGGAGCACAGACTAAACCTGAATAGTGCCAATAGAGCACACATGAAATATTAAAGTGAGACTCAAGGTTGCGACGCTTAACTTATGTTTAAGTCGTAGGACTTCCTTGTATCTACACTCCTTTCGAAGTACTCAAACAAGTACAAAGCTTGACTATCATGCTGGCTCCCTATATCTCTGAAGGAAAAAAATCAGACAAGGGAATGACATTTCCCCATCAAAACAGAATTCTAATTATTTTCTTCTTATATTATGGCAACTTCCTGTAGTCTTGGCTACAAATGGCTAAGTGAAATATTACTGCATTCTGTCCTACATACTTGTGGGATAGAAATTCCTTTAAACTGGACCTATACAAGGTCTATTTTGAAATTTTCTTATGTTTTTGATTATTTTTCTATTCTTTTGATAATTGACACATACACCCCCATAACTGAACATTGCATTCTGAGCTAAACTTGATTTTTTTTTAATACTTACTTCAGGGGGGATTGTATTTTAATTTAAAATCTAAGAATTTTTGAATTTTTTTGTTTGAGATTTTATTTTTATAAAAATCCAAGACTTTTGTTTAAGATTTTACTTTTATAAAAAATTCAAAGATTTTGATTTTGTTCAAGAAAAGATCTTCAAGAAAGAAGCTTGAAACTTTTATATCCAGAGAATGAACTGTTGCAGAAAGATGCCAAAAACCTACACTTCATCAAGAAGATCAAGAATGAACTTTGGATGTGATTGATTGGACTGAACTTTTGATTGAACATTTATTGTAACATTTATGCCAAAAGGGACTGCCCCTAATTTGGCTTTCTGTCAATGCGCCTAGCAAACATTGGTTTTGCTTTCTTTTCTTTTCTATTTCCTCTCTCACTATTCTAATTTCTCTTAGAAAATTGAATATTGTGTATATCTTTAGTTAGAAGTGAATTTAGAACTACAAAATGATTATGTTAAATGATCAATGGGGAGACTAGTCTCCCAATGATCATCAGGGGGGATTGTAAACCTCAAATTTCCTTAGACTTATAATTGTTGAAAATTTCACCATTGGGATATTTCATACTTGGAAAATTTCTTACTGATAGTCTATTGGAATGGGAACTCCATTGGCATGGGAGGTTCCTTCTCTTCCCTTCTTAAGATTACTTTAGGACAGAAACCCTTTGCTGAACAATGGAAAGGACTTTGACCTATGCTTAAGCATAGAACAGGAATTTCTTTGAGTCTTGATTGATTTTAGAATTGATACAATGGAGATACTCCACCCTATTCAGTCCTAATAGGATTGAGTAAGGGCTGCAGCCTAGATCAAAATTTAATTATTCCAATCTCTACCATACTCAAGTTAACAGGATTTAGAAAGGGCTGTAGCAAAGGAGTATAGATTTAATCATTGGAAAATATGACCTTCAACAGACATGTGCAAAAAGCCAGAAACCTCTGGGCGGTCCTGGGTTAAGCGAGAGCCTCCATTGACAGGGAAATTGATGAAGAGTGATTGGTAGATGTGAGGACTGAGGGGAGGCAACTTGGATGGTGTCCTTAAAGATAGGAGGGTCTGGAGACTGGAGGGGAGAAGATTTGAGTTTTTGGTGGGTGTGGTTCCTGGTCTCGGAGGAAGCTTGCTCTGAAGGAAGCTGAAGGTGGGGGCCTCTGAGACTGTTTCTCCATTTTGGACACGTGAGTAATAGGGACTGATCTCCTTTCTTTGCCCCAGCTATCTAAGAGCTTGGGCCTTTTGGCCCAGCCTAAACAGAAGGGGTATTTAAGCCCTATTCCCTTCTCTCCCCTTTCTCTCTCTATATATATCTCTAATTCCTTTCTTGCTCCTATTGTAATTAAACTCCAAAAAAGGCTGACGGCTGACTTGAGTTTTTCATTTAGGAATTACATAGCTGATTCCTTGGCGACCTTAAATTAATATATATCAGTCTTTTAAAGTGATTCCCTTGTAACACTGTGGACTATTGATGTTTTGGGGTCAAGAACTTAACATTGGATTAAGTATTTATGAGTTTTCTCTTATGTGTCCTCACGTGGATTGTGTGCTATTTATATTTATAGTGCCTCCCTTGGTGCAAAGTAGTCATCCCTGAGCCAACTCCCACATTGACAGGCAACATAAATTGGGATGATGTAGTTGGGAAGAGAGAGCTGATAAAGGTCCACTTGTGGTGCTGCACTGTTAGCACCCCAGGCGGAAATTATTGAAATTCGTGCTGAGTCAGTCTGAAAGACCCCATCATGTCACCTGGATATTTGCTAGGCAGTCTGGAAAGAAGGCAAGTACTTTGATCTCATCCTATTATCTTTTGTAAAGTACCTGATGGTTGGCAGATCTCTGCTTGTGCTTTCATCCCATCTCTCTACCTCTGAAGTCATTTTCCTATGATGCAACAATAAGGAAGTAGCTGAGAGACCCAAGCCCATCCCTTTTATAAATATGTACCCATCAGGATTGTTGTTCCCTTATTACAAAATTCATCTATAAAAACAGCTAGCGGTTTGAATTTGGGGCTTGGCCACTTTCAGTACTATGTTGACTTTAATAAATATTAAGCCATGTTGCTTGTTAAGCAAACACCTTTTAATTTTTTTTTTTTTGCTTTATTACTGAAGGCAAGGCCAAAAAAAAGATTTCTTTTTTAATAAGACCTTAGAGGACATATAATTTGATTTGATCAATTTATAGTGAGCTGGTGACAGAGCTAGGACAAATTAAAACAAAATATATTTTAAAACCTGGACATTCAGGGTCCTAAAGCAGATTTAACCTGCCTGAAGAAATTTGGAGTCCTCAGATTCCAAATTTTTGTCAGGTAAGAGAATCTACAATTACTACCTCTTCTTCCTCTGATCCTTCCTAACTTCCAACCCATTATCCTCCACTACTACCTGTCAATTGTAGCCCATGCCTAGAATGTTGCAAGACAAACAGAATTCTCACAGAATGAGTATAAATATTTTTTTTATTTCCACTGCCTAAGAACATGGATTATCTTATCTTGCAATAATTTCTGAGTATATGTATCTGGGATTGACTCTAAATGATCATCCTAGTGCAAACACCAACAACATGGAAATAGGTTCTGATCAAGGACACACATAAAACCCAGTAGAAGTGCAGGTCAGCTATGGGAAAGGTGGGGGGAGGGGAGGGAGGGAAAGAATATGATTCTTGTAACCAAGGAATAATGTTCTAAATTGACTAATTAAAAATCCCCCCCCCCAAATGGGAGAAAAGACAGGAAAATACATTATGCCTCACCTTTTACTTTTCATTATTAACTACCTTTTAGTGTGACTAGACTACTAAGTAAGTAGTCTAGAACTTCAGGTGCTGGTTCTGTGCAGTTATCATACAGCAAAGTAAAAGAAAATCAGAATGAATTTGTCAAAGGGAGTAGGAAGGGATCAAAACCTGATTTCAGCCCCAGCAGGGGAATCTGAAGCCAATTAAGTTCTGATCTCATCTGAAGCTGGCAGGGTGCTAAGGAAGAATTGCCTTGGGCTAGGGTTTGGCCAGCTCAAGGACAATGGGCTCTCTTCTCCTCTGCTCTCCTTTTCACCACAGAATGTGAATTTCTTTGGCACCTACCAGGGAAGAGTTTTCTCCAGTCTCTTAAGGGACCTCCTCTTGACTGTATTATGTTGAAGCAACAGTGAAGAAAGAGATATGGTCCCATCCTCCCCAACCATGTTGTTAGATTTGCAGGAAGGACAATTGCAGGCTCCATATATGTACGTGATTTAGTTCTATTTAGAAAGGTAGCTAGAGTGTGTGTAATAGCACTGGAGTAATAGGCAGAGTAAATATAACCTCTGTCCTCAACTCCACTGGCATGAGACTTGTTCCTTATAGATAGTGATGAATACTCTGTCCTACATGAAAGATGAAATGGAGTTGGTAGACAGTGAAAGAGTTCTTCATTCTTCATGCTCTAGATGCTTCTAGTTCTCAACTTTGAGAGGGAAGATGGAAGGAGTCAACCTCACTTTAGATTGAAGGAAAAGACTCTGGGAAGACATGAGAGGAACCAACAGTCTCCATCATCATGCCTGTATTCTCAGTTTTCTACTCTAGAGGCTTCTAGAGTTCAAGGAGTTATACATGTTCTTTGTATACCTTCTCTGGTTTCAGTTTTCCTATAGTTTGGATAAGTGGTTTTCTTTGCTATACATTATGAGTGTTCATTGTAGATCTGGTATTTGGTGAGAAAGGGGTCAAGCTTTGAATGTAGAGCTTCCTTATAATAATGATAAAGAGATCAAAAGTTAGATTGAACCTGATCGTATCCCCATGACAAATAATATTTAAGGGAGAGGAGAGATATAATTCTAGCCTGAGACTTTCTCTTTTGAGGAGAGCAGAATATTCCTGCTTCTTCTCCTGGCATGAATGAGAGTGTCCCTTGGAGAGAATGGAGGGAGAAGATCCTGGGGATGTCAATACTGACTCCCTTTGGGCCACACAATGATACCCCTATGCTACATGTAAGAGCTTCCTTTTAGATGGAACCCTCCTCTATACCTTGGCTCTCTCTTTCCTAAACTAACCAGGGGCTACTAAGGCGCTCCTTTTTCCCACTCTACATTCACTCTCCGTGACATGTCTGTCTACTAGTACACAGAAAGAAACTATAGTAAGTCAATCTTCCCAAAATACCTCTAAGAGCTTCCTGTTTTGTCTAACCCTGCCTATATAACCTTTTGTTCTACTTCCACAATTTAACATTTCCATTGAAGTTAGACCACTCTATGAATCAAAAAGTCTGCACTCATCTCTGTCCCACATCTATTTTCATTTGATTTGTCCCTCTTTATTATTATATAGCCAAATACTGCCTGTTTTCCAAGGTCCAAGCCAAGTCCCATCTTCTTCTACACAGTGATCTCTCCCTTCTCTGAACTCTTCTTATAACACGTTTTAGCTCTATCATATATTTGGATACTTAATATACCATTCTGGACTGTTTTATAAAACTGTTTCATGTATGTAAGAATAATAACAATAACTAGAATATGGTGCTAACTTTTATAAACCGTCCATTTGTATGGAGACTCTTGTCCATGTCCTCCTAGAAGTTTATCGGCAAAGGTCATATCATCTGATTCTTATGACAAATCTAGGAATTGTTCTTTATTATCCTCATTTTACAGATGAGGAATCAGTCTGAAAGAGGTTAAATGATTTGCTAGGGTCACACAGTTACTAAGTATCAGTGCCAGATTTTGAACTCTGGTCTTCCTGACTCAAAGTACAGCATTCTTACTCACTGCTCCATCTTACCATTATCTTAAACACAGATACATCTTATCACTATAAGGAAAAATTATAAGCTATCAGAAGACTAAGATCAGGCCTCGAATATTTTATGTGCATGTCCTCCTCAATGTTTGGTTATGAATTGAAGATATAGTTGGTGCTCAATAAGTATTTGCTGATTAGAATAAAAGTATCTTTGCCAATATTCCCATGCAATTACTCACAACACTAAAAACAGGTGGTACACAAATGAGGATATGTGGTGCCAGTCCATTTGTTTCTTGATGGCTTCTAGCATTGTTTCCTTGGCTCTGGGACTCTGGGAGCTGTTCCTTAACAGCTTCTTTTGGAATACTCTTATTTTCCCTGGTGTTAGGTGTCTTCCCAACATAGGGAATAACTGTTAGAGATCCTTTATTTCCTTAAGTCTTTAGGAGTATGACCCATCATAAATTCTAGAACTATCTACACACATAATATATACTGACCACATATGCACATATATATACACACATAAATACTATATATATAAAACCTAATCGCATAATATATTAAATATAACAATGAAGTGTGTTGTGTTGCTATAGTGTTAAACAACCCTCAAATAGAAAGAGGCCATTAAATCATTGGCTACCTATTGTATTAGAAAATCACATATTAGCATTACCTATGTTCTATTATGTTTTTATTTATTGTTTAATATTTCAAAATTACTTTTTAGTTTTTAATATATGTGATTTGTTATAAATATATAATACATTATAATAAATATGCTTATCCAAGAGAAATAAATTCTTACATTAGCTCTGTGTAAAAATCTGTCTCATCACATGTAAAACCCAGTGGAGGGGGGGTGGTAGAAGGGGAGGGAAAGAACATGAATCATATAAGTATGGAAAAATATTCTTTTTTTTTTTAAACCCTTACCTTCTGTCTTGGAGTCAATAATCCGTATTGGCTCCAAGGCAGAAGAGTGGTAAGGGCTAGGCAATAGGGGTTAAGGAGGGTCACACAGTTGGAAAGTGTCTGAGGTCAGATTTGAACCCAGGATCTCCCATCTCTAGGCCTGACTCTCAATCGACTGAGCTACCCAGCTGCCCCCAGAAAAAATTCTAAATCAAATAAAAAAAAATTTCAAATAAAAAAGAAACAGAATAATACAATATATGCATAAATGTAAAAAAATTAAAAAATAAAAATCCGTCTGATTCACTTTTTCCCCCTCCCTCTTATCCCTCCTCCCTCCCCAAGAGGGCAGGTAGTATGTTATAGGTTGTATGTATATATTATCATATAATACATATTTTCCTGTTTGTTGGGTTGTAAAACAAGATTCATATCATTTATGCTAGAAAAAATTTATTGAGGAAACAAAGTGAAGATTGGTATGTTTCAATCTGCATTCAAACTCCATTTTTTCCTTCTATGGTGGTAGATGCACTTTTTTGTCATGAGTCCCTTGGAGTGATCCTAGATCTTTAAATTGCATATAATATTTATTCACTTACAGATGATCTTCATATATTATTGCTGTTGCTGTGTATCACATCCTCCTTGTTCTGCTCACTTCACTTTGCATTGCTTCATATAATTACTTTTTAATATGTTTCAGGCAGACCTCCAGAGCTTTGATAGGTCATTTGGGTGGTACCTTTGGTGTATTGGATACAAAGAAGAAATGGATTCAGTTCCTGCCTCTGGCACACACTAGCTGGATAGAAAATGTTAGGTATCACTTGATGTCTCTGTCAAGTCTCTAAGACTTTTAAGGTAGGAACAAATTACTGATCTGAATTGGTGGAGGGAGTTTTTTTTTTTTAATAATAATGCTCCAATGGATCTATAAATTTATTGGTATGTGTATTCCTTCCAAAAATGCTAATTGCAACTCATGTATGCTTGCCCACTTTATAAGATTCTTGTCTATGCCCTCTTATAAGTTTATTTAAGCCTTCCTCATATTCTCTAGATTTTGCAAGGATACCATCATGTAGTTCTATTGGTTGTCCCTTACTTGTTTTCTTTTACAAGCATACTTTTATTTGATGACACCTTCTACACTGTTTCTCTATTATAATTCCTTGTATATGACATATGACAACGTTTTCATGTCTACCATGTGCTTCTCTATTGTCCTTTGGATGATCCTAAATTTCAGTTTTTCAGAGATAATAATATTCCATTACTCTTGGCTATATAGACACTGGAAGAACAATGGTGTTAAAATACATATTGGATTTTTATTTCAAGGAACAGTTTAAGAGCATTAAAAGCATTTGATAGACAATGCAGACTACTGTTCTCTCCTGTTCCAAGTCCAGGTCAATACCATTTTTCCATACCTCTAGTATCTTCTCTAACTTCACATAACTTGAGAACTGATAGGGATCATAATGGCACCTACCTCCAGGTTTGTTGTGAGGATGAAATGAAATAATATTTGTAAAGTGCTTTGCAAACTTTAGAGTGCTAAATCAAGGCTAGCCATCATCTGATGTCCTTCGATGTTTTGTTGGCTCAAGGACTGCCACAGAGCTGGACCATTAGAGATGATCTCTAGGATTATCTATATTTAATGTGAATGGAATTATGCACATGTTTGAATATATACATACATTGTATATATTAAATATGTATATGTAGGTGCAAAATACACAAATGCTATTTATAAAAAATATAAGGACCAATTAGACACATGTATGATAAGACCAGACTATCAAAGTCCTGCTGTGGTCCTTCACTAGAAATGGAAATTTGGTGGCTCAGTCGATAGAATGCTGGGCCTGCAGTCAGGAAGACCTGAGTTCAAATGTGATCTCAGATATTTACTAGCTGTGTGTCCCCAATCAAGTCACTAAACCTGAAAAATGGGGTAATAACAGTGGTTACCTCTGTTATAGGGAAAGGTTTTAGGGAAGGGTAGCAGAAGGGATAACACTAACAAAACATATAAAAGGGGTTTATTTAATTAAACAAGGATAAGGGAACTGGAAGGAGATTAGGGGAGTACCTATTACTATTAATCCACCCAGGTATTAAATCTAAATAAGCCTTAACTTACTAACTAACTAAACTACAAGGTGTCAGTAATGTCCACAGGGCTAGATTCTCACAAACTCCAGAGTCCTTGGTTGGGTCAGACAGCAGAATCAACGTGTAGGGTCCTTACAAGGTTCAAAAAGGGAAAAGGTTCTCACCATTCACAATTGGCCACCAAAGTGAAGGAGAACACTCACTCAACCTTACCTGATGCTCCAAAGCTCCTAATGGGAGACCAATAGGCATACCTTACAGTCTGATATGAGAGACACAGAAGGGAGAGAGAGAGAGAGAGAGAGAGAGAGAGAGAGAGAGAGAGAGAGAGAGAGAGAGAGAGAGAGAGAGAGAGATCTGAGACTTTCCAACTGCCTTAGAATCCTGACCCAGCCAAGCTCTGTGGAATCTTGATCTTGCACCAACCCAGGCTGCCAGCCTGCATTGCTATGCCTTGGTAGAAATCCTTTCCTACACCTCTCAGGATTGTTTTTAGGAAGTGATGAGCTAAATTTGTAAAGAACTTAGCATGGTGCCTGGTATATTTTATATAAATATACATATATAGAAATTATATAAATGTTAGCTATCATCATCATCATCATTGTGGACCTAACCAAGGTTCTTGACTCTAAGCCAGAAGAGCACTAATTTTGTCAGGTCCTAGTATGTTTTTAGGCTTTGATTACAGGCTTGATGTCTGACTGTGGTTCAAGGACCAGCCTAGCTAAATTCAGAGTGGTTCCCCACCAAGAAGCTGGCCTGGGAGGACATGAATTTCTTGAAGACTCAACAGCTCAAGAGAACACTTCTAGCACATAGGAGAGTTTTTATCTGTATAAGTATGCAGAATTTGGACTCTGCTGCAAAGTTCCAGAGCTTCTGAAATATTGAAAATTTATCTTATATTGTTATTTTTTTCCTGAGCACATACCATTTCTCCTAAAAGAGTCTAAGTTCTTTGTGGACAAGAACTGTATTGCATGCTTCTTTGCATCTCTTGTATTGCTTAGTGAAGTCCTAGGCACATTGTGAATGCTTGTTAAACAATGCTTGGCATATTTAACTGTAGGATAGATAAGTGTTCTTGATTTCTTTTTCAGTTAATGGAAGCATTGTCCTGAAATAAAAGTAGGAGGTGGGTACTCCATAAATACTGAATTGAACTGACTTTGCCAGCAGGTGCTTACATAGATTCATTGTCGCTTCCACCAGTGGGGGAATTGGGGTCTATGCCAAGTGGCTAATCTCCATTTTCCTAACTGCTCTAGGGTTATTAAAGCAGAACAAAGGTAATTTTCATTTACTTCAGTCTTATTGGATTGCTGAAGGGGGCAGTTGTGCTTATGGGATAAGCAGGACAATTGGGAAATGTTGACTATGCCTCCCCAGTTATTTTTGCATGTGCTGCAGAAGCCCTTCCAGCATGTACCTGGCTCTTGTCTCTCAGAGCACAAAATACCCTATTCATTAGCATAACTAAGGAAATCAAAACCACACAAGAACTTGGGGCAGATGCCTTATATTTACACATCTCTTATCTTATTAAAGGAAGACTTTCTTTAGTAAGATTAGGAAATATGAAATATATAATGTGAAAATTATATAGTAGAGACAAGTCAAACATTTTTTAAAACACTATGTACTAGATCAATGATGGTGAGCCCATGGCATGGGTGCCAAAGGTGGCACACAAAGCACTCTCTGTGGGCATATGGGTCACCCTTCCCTTCCATTCTCCCCCCCCCCATTCATTTCTAGAAAGACAAAGGTACTCGGGTGGAACTGTTTTATCCCTCTCCATGTGCCTGATAACATGTTTTTTTTGCATCATCTGCCCCTCTGCCTAGCAGCTCAATGGGATCACACAGAGGGTGAGCTCACAGGTGGCAGAGCTGGAGGGGAGCAGAGTGCTTGGTCCACTCTTCTCTCCCTCACCATCCAAGCCTTTCATCACCACCCCTCTGCCCAGAAGCCCAATGGGAATGCTTCTTCCCTCCCCTGTCTGGAGTAAGGGGTGGGGCAAGTCACTCAGTCTCAAGGGTGAGGGGAGTGGCATTGGACTTGGTTAGGGGATAGGGTGGGGTCCTGCCCTGATCCTGGCACTCCTCTAAAAGGTTTGCCATCACTGTACTAGACTCTGTCTTAAGTGCTGGGGACACTTAGCTAAGAAGGACCAAAAGAAAATATAAGAAAACGCCCTCTCCCCATCTTCCAGCAAAGCAAATAGTCAAAAATACATTCCCTGCTTTCAAGGAGCTCACAATCTGATGGGGGAGACAAGAAGCAAACAACTATGTAAAAAAAAGATAAATTAGAGACAGTGTCAAGGAGAAGGCAATAACATTAAAGAGAACCAAGAAAGGATTCTTCTCTAAGTGGAATTTTAACTGAGACTTGAAGGAAGCCAGAAAATCCAGAGGAAATAGGAGAAGAGAGAACTCTAGACATGGCAACCTGAGGATTGTCTGGAGTTAGGAAATGGAGTGTTATATGAGAGAAACAGCAAGGAAACTAGCATCATTAAGAATCTATAGTCTGTCCTGGATGGTTTAGATAAGCTTCTGGCCATATACATCTCTTAGAGTTCCTTGTAATTCTAAGATCTAAGATTAAATGTTTCCATTCACCTTAAATATCACATCTTGGATCTCCACTGGTTCTAGGATCTTTAAGCAATTATTCTGAGGGGAGGATGTGCTACTTTTCTTTCTAAATTCTCCATCCCATCTTCTATAGAATTATAGGTATTGTGCTCATCAGACCTGAATTTTCTTTGACTCTGACCAGGGAAGGATCTATCAAATTCCATACTTAGTTATTAAGAGGCAATGAAATAAAGGAGGAAAAATGTGTGTGTGTGGTATGTGTGTGTGTGTGTTTCTGAGCATTCACTTGCACACACATGAACAATGGCACATCTTCCTTCATTCTGAAGAGAAGAGCCTATGTTAGTCTGGTTCTGGGTCTCGAGAAACAAGAACATAGCCATATCCCATCTATTACTAACAGAAATTGTTTGTGGAACACTCACCCAAAAAGGATACAAGGAGACATACTTTTGTCTCACAACCACCATTGGGTCAGATTTTTGTTCTAGCTTTTCCCTGAATGATAGACTACTTTAGAGAGACTCAGGGTACCATTTTATACTGAGGTAGATAAAAGAAGCAGAAATCTTTTACAAATTTGTTAAAACTAGGGAAAGCAGAGTCTCCGGTCTCTTTGAATATACTGATCATGAGGACATCAGATAAGGATAAGTAAGAGTAGTAGAATATCTTTGGTATCAGAGATTGATTGTACTTAGAGACTCCTTGGGTCATCACTGTACCTGTTGCTATTTACTTGTTTCTGCTTATCCCTTTAAGGGAAAAGACTGATCCAACTAGTAAGGATGGGAAGCTCACTATCTTCTTGATGGAATCTTCAAGAGTCCACCTATTCCCCTCTCAGAAAGTCCCTCAGCTCCCATCTCAGTCACACTTAAATAACTTCCAGAAAAGCCTTTTTCCATGGGCTTATTTATAGTTGCTAGTCTGGAAGTGGATTGTGGCAGTGAAGCTGAGGAATGAAAAAACTAAATTTCCATTTATGTGCCCTCAGTCTTCCTTCCTTTTCCTGGACCACATCTCCAAACTAAACTCAGCAGCCCTCAGGGAACTTATGGTTGGGATAGACTCATTTTATCCATGATGTAAGAGTTCTTCAATAGCTTACTTTGGGAAGATAACCTCATTATCTCACTAATGTTCCTCCTCTACAGTGAGATGAACCTGTTTTGGAATATTCTTTGTATGCTAAGAATAAGGTGCAAAGAACCAAGGGTCTTCTGGATCACCCTCCAGGTCCCAGTGATTGGAAAGTCTCCCTTCTCATATCACTGTACAAGCACCTTCTCAAGTCTCTCCTTTCCTACTCTTTCAGACCTAATTTAGATTAAATAATCTCTAAAGTTCCTTCTAATGCTTACAATCTATGAGGCAAGTGATGACTACACTGCAAAGTATTCCTGACCCATTCCACTTCTTCCACCCTCAACCCACTCCTCTTTCTCCATTTTCCTTAGATGCTTTGCATTTGTCAAATCATGGAAGCTTTCTTAGTGATTTTCTTCTCCCACACCCTTTTTTGACATCTTACAATCTAAGAAATGCTAGTTGCATTTGTTTGGATTGAATGAGGATCCTGAGACCCAAAAAGATGAAGTGATTTGCACAAAATCTTAGAAGGAGTCATTAACAGGGTCAGAATCTTCAACCAGAATATCTAACTCCAAATCGGACACCCTTTCCATTATATCCCATTCTCCCTTGTGTTTTAATTACTGATGTATATGTCTTCTACCTCTTTAGACTGTAATTTTCCCAAGAGTTGGTCCTGTGATGTACTTATCATGGAAGTAACTTAATCTTCCCCAGTGGGAAGCTGGCCCAAAACCTTCGATGCAAGTAAGTGCTCCATGAATGTTTACTGAATGAATGATCACACCACAAGTATTGCTGTTTCAGACACTTAATGTCTATGACTCCCCTCCCACCCCCCCCCCAAGTCATTTTCCTTCTCTCAGCCTCATTTTTTTATCAGTAAAATGCAGGACTGGACTCAATGCCTACGATAGTGCTTGAACTGAAGCTCAGCTTCTTAAGACTGCAATGAACGTATCATGGTTTTATGCTGTTCCAGTGGGACCAGTGATCTGAATGCTAGAAACAAGTCTCTTGACTGCTTGATCTTATTCAATTCAAATTAACAAAGACTTATTAAACAACCATCATCGTGATTGAGTGGTGTATAGTGGATAGAGATCTTCAGAGACAGGAAAACTTGAATCCCAGTCATGCCTCTGACACACAATGCTAGCGTAATCTTAGGGAAATCACTTTATTTTCAACATCCCCAGACAACTCCAACTTGTTGAACAGTTGCCAAACTACAATGGCATAGGGAATTCCACACTGGGAGCTAATTATACCCGTGAAACCATAGGCTTCACTTTTTGTTTTTCTTTTCTTTTCTTTTTAAAATTCTCACTATTTGTCTCAGGGCTGGGCAAAGAGGGTGAAGTGACATGCCCAGGGTCATAGCTTGGTAGTATCTGAGGTCATATTTGAACCCAGGTTCTCCCAACTCCAAGATTGGCTTTCTAGCCACTGTGCTACCTTGTTGCCCCTTCGTTTTTATTTTTTGAGCAAAATACAATATAACAGCCACTGGGATTCAAGCACACAAGCAAAACTGGTTTTGTTTTTATGGGATTTATATTCTGTTAGGGGTAAATCTGTAGTACAAACTGGTATTAGTCAACAAGAAGCTTGAAGTAAGCAATTCTACCATGAATCTATCAACTGATTACTTAACCAGTATTTATTAGGTAATACCACGTACCAACTCATAACTTATTCATCTTGCCAATCAAAAGCATCAAAAATATGAAGAATTCCCAGCCTTGATGCTGAATGAGCTGACAGCCAGTCTCATCACTGGTGCTGCTGGGTGTGTGTACATAAGCCCATTGGGCAACCTGAGAACTCTTCTTGGCAACTTAGAAAAAAAAGGCAGACAAAGCAAAAAGAATTTTCCATCTTAATCTCTCAAAACATGCTCTTTAAACAGTCAGGAGGACCAACTCCACATTTCTCAAGGCCAAGGTATCCTAGAGAAGGGTCTAAAATAGAAAATTGGTGACACTGGCATGGTTCTCCCTGTTTAGCAAGGTAACCATGTCCAATAGAGAAAGGTCATAAGACAGCCTTGGATTTTTTAATGTAGCTGCAGAATATCTATTTATAACCAATGATGAAATGAAAATGTATTATGGAACTTAAGCTAGAAAATGGACCAGGAATATAAATGTGCTGTGGAATAACGTTTGATGTGGATTAAAAAAAAAAATCAGAGAATGCTTGCTAAGTAATTTTTTTAATCACCATCATTCATTTTGTGAATAGAGCAGAAAATTGGAGTGATGAAGTCCCTATGCCATCACAAATTTCACTGGACTTGGAGCTGGAGGTGGCCACCTCACCTACTCTTCTTATTTTACAGATAAGGTGACTGAGGCTCAAAAAAAGCCGAGTGTCCTGTCTAGGACCACACAGCTATCCAGTAATTGACTCACTCAGGATTCAAACCTAGGACATTTGACTTGAAATCCTGAACCCTTTCCATGATATCCATTCTTGGTTTCTCTTTCCACTCTCTTCTCCAGGAAAGAAGGTTAATCATTGCAAACTTAACTCCCCAGTCTCATTCTCCTTCCCTCTCACCTGCTTGCTCTGTTCCCGACTTCTTCCTTCCTTGTTCTCTTCTCGCTTCTCCCTCCTCCCAAGCCCAAAGCCTAGACTTTTATTGACTTAGTACAGCACGTAGAGGGACGCAAACCTGGCGCAACTGTCGTATGTCAGGAATGTTTCATGGACAGGTCAAGCTCCTTAGGAGGGGGAGGGGATGAACTTCCTTGACACAAGGGTAAGATTGGGACTGTCGTGTTAAGAACTAAACAGCATTATTATGAGAGCACTGTAAGGTGATACCGACTCTGGTGTTAGGAAAGCAGGACCGGCAGGGGGAAGGAAAGAAAAGTGTTTGGGTTTTGTTCACTCTTTCTTAATGTTTCTGCCACCTCCTGATGGAGAGACTCCAGGGTCATGCCAAGAAGCTCAAGAAGGCTAAGGACAGTCCTCGGCGGCAGCAGCAGGTCAAAGAAGAAAAGGAGGGAGAAGAGAAAGGAGAGCTGGTGTGCCAGCAGCAGATAGAGCAGTCCCATTCGGACTGTTACTAGGTCACCAAGTCGGGGCTGCTACTCTGGGGCGGACATTTGTTTGTAAGATGCTTGTACATGACAGCATGATTAAATGCCATCGATAAAGACCGAGTTGGCTGATGCCAAAATGGATTAGAAAAGACAGTCGATGGGGGCCGCAGTAGTTGGGAAAGCCTTCATGGAAGAGGTTAGATTTGAGTCAGATCTTGAAGACTTGGTAGGGGTTGAATAGTTGGAGGGGGGTGTACAGGGCACATCAATCTCATGGATTAAGATGGACAGAGACTCAGAAGTGGCCATGAGCCTTGTGCTTTCAGACCGAATTGTTAGAAGCAATTTTGGTGCCTGAGGCAAGAAACACTAAATATCCCTCAAATTAAATTTATAAAATTATATGAAAATAGCATCAGAAAAAATGATCAAGAGAGGAAGTCCAGTGTAGTAGAGAGAGAGTTGGATTCAGCATCAGGTCAAGTAGTTCAAGTCCCACTTCCGACTCATATTATTTATATGAAGTAGGGCAAGCCACTTAACTTTTTGGCATCCTAGGCAATGATCTAAGACATGCAGTCACATTGTCAAATTGCAGAGCTGGGGTAGGTCTTCTTCCATAGAAGTGTCTCAGTAAGGGGGTAACTGGGTAGCTCAGTGGATGGAGAGCCAGACCTAGAGACAGGAGGTCCCAGGTTCAAATCTGACCTCAGACACTTCCTAGCTATGTGACCCCGGGCAAGTCACTTGACCCCTATTGCCTAGCCCTTACCACTCTTCTGTCTTGGAACCAATACACAGTATTGACTCCAAGATGGAAGGTAAGGGTTTTTTAAAAAAAAGTGTCTCAGTAAGAATCCATTGTAATAATGATATTACAGAAGCAGCTAAGTAGCTCAGTGGAGACAAAGCCAAGCCTGGAGATGGGAGGTCCTGGGTTTAAATATGACCTCAGACACTTCCTAGCTGTGTGAATTTCAGCAACTTCACTTACCCCTAATTGCCTACCCTGTATAGTTCTTCTGCCTTGGAACCAATACTTAGCATTTATTATAAGACAGAAGTTAAGGGTTTTTAAAAAATTATGACCAATTTTTTAAATGAGAGGAAGAATTAGCAATTTAACATGAGAAAGATGCTACTAACAATCTAAGCTACTTGTAGCTTCTTATTAATAATTACTTCTGATAATTAATTTCTGATAAGATAGAAAGTTTGATTATTGATAAGCTATTGAAGGACTGAATAGAGGTTTGAGATGTAAATAGAATAAGCTTAAATACTGAATAATTTTTAAAAAATAAAACTTTGAAGTTTTTGCTTCTTCTACATTTTTGTGGAGACTAGTCACCTGGATAGGATGTATTTGTATAGGGGAACTGCATGAAGTAAGTCAAAGAGGAATTAAAAGGATAGAACATAGCTAAAAAAAAATTCCCTGGAGTAATCAAAGGATCAATTGAATGTGGCTAAAATATCTCAGGAGGAAATGATGGCAAAACTTTGAAAAATAGAAAATAGCTTAGAAAAACTGAAAATGTCAGTGAAAAAAAGCATAATTAGAGTTGAAATAGGAAAGAAAAAACCTTGAAATCAGAAAATAACAACGGGGGGGGGGAAGATTTGAAAGCAATATAAATGGAAAGGATGGATTTGTCAGAAAACATCAAGAGGCAGCTTAGCTTTTAGGGAGGCAATGGATAATAGTGGATATGTATTAGAGTGAGAGTCAGGAACTGGAATTCTGGTTCTTTTGCTGCTATTAATTAGCTGTGAAAAATTTGGCCAAGTCACTTAATCTCATTTGATTTCAGTTTCTACATGTATAAAAAGATGAGCTAAATTAGATGATCTCCAAGGTCTCTTTTTACTCTCACATTTCATGTTTTGGAGAACCATTCAAAGTGCTTGAGTAGGGTTTTAGGGAGATGAATCTAGAGAAGTGTATAGATTGGATTGGAAGTAGAGCCTGGAGACAGAGAGACCATCAGGGGATCACTGTAATATTTAAGGCATGATCTAATGAGTGCCTGGACATTGGCAGTCACTGACTGTGCAATTGGAAAGAAGGGGACAGAGGTGAGATTTATTTCAGAGTTAATAGAACTTTGTGACTGACAGATTATGGGAGATATAGGAAAGACTCAGAGAAGACAGAGTCAAAGATGACTCCAAAATATCTTCTGTTGAAGTAGACTGCTTAGTAGTTTGCAGTCGTCTTTGTGCTAGTTAGACCCAAGAGGGTCATCTTAAACAGAGAGACCCTTGGGATATCTTGATGATGCACATTTCCTCTCAGTAGGGATATATGAGTTTTCACTAAGATTGTCTCGGTTCATTTCATTTTGCTGGAGTAAGTTCTGACTGTAATTCAAACCAGAGGGGGAATAAGAGGCACTGAGATATCAAAGGCACAAGATAATTTTAGATGGGTGGCCTTTATGTTTAGTTATGAGTTCAGGTTATCAGTTATGCTTAGGCATATTATAATGTGTAATGTTATCTAGAGTACTTGTCCTCTAAAGATAAAAACATTACTCCAACAATGACCCCCAGTAAGAAATATTCAAAACCATGAGAGATAATATTTTTGAAAGAGTTTATTATAACAAAAATATATTCATTTCTGACATTTATAAGCAGAATCTTTTTTTTTAATGAGCCTGTGAGAAAGTATTTTTGACTTGCAGGACTTTGAGATTTTTTAATTTGGGCCTCTTTTTAAAGAGAAAAATGATTTTTCATTGGATTTTTTAAAGCAGCAATTTGACTATTTTTTTGTCTTAGATCAAAGCTAACAACTGATTCTGATGATTAGAAAGAGGAGCTCATGTGTAAGACAAAATGCTATGGGCAAATAGCCCAAGAGGGAAGGCTAACTTTCAAGTATGAAATTATGCAGATACAATGGGAAATAATTTCCATGGGGAGGAAAAAGGGAAGTTAATTGAAGCAACTGATGAAGATGTAGTGCTATTGATAAAAAATTTGCTGAAGTATTTCATACTATTTGTGTATTACAGATGAAGAGGTTGGGTTCAAAAATGACCTCAAATACTTCCTAACTGTGTGACCCTGAGCAAGTCACTTAACTGCCCATTGCCTAGCCCTTCCCATTCATTTGCCTTGTAACCAATACCTACTATTGATTCTAAGGTGGAAGATAACTGTTTTAAAAATAAAATAAAACAAAGATGAAGAGGTATGGACTAGATGATAATATCATTCAATGAATTTAAATTTATTTGGACAACCAGACTCAATGGTGGTTTTTTAATAGTTTGGTGCTTATAATAAGGCCTCCAATGGAATGCCTCAAAGATCTATGCTTGGTTTTGTGTTATTTAACATTTTTCTACCATTTACTTGCATAAAGGCATAGATGGCATGCTCATTGCTTTTGCAAGTGTCATAAAACAGGGAGAGAGAACTAACACACTAGGTGACCAAGATGGTATCTGGAGCATTGAGTGAAATGTATTAAGATAAAATTCAATAAGGATAAATTTAAAGACTTCCACTTGGATACTAGAATCAGCTTCAAAAACAGAGCCCAGGATAAGCATGGCTAGATAGTAGTTTGTCTGAAACACTCTGGGAGTTTCAGTTGACTAAGTTCACTATACAAGAGCCAACAATTTGATCACAGTGGCAGCAAGAAAGCTAATGTGCTCTTGGACTGCAATAAAAGGGGCATCACTTGGGGGAATCAGGGCAGCAGGCCATGTGCTGCCCCAGGTGGACATCATTGGGCTCTTCTACTAATTTTTGGCTGCCACAGTATAAGAAGGAAATTGGTAATCTTGAGAACATCTGGAAGAAGACAGACAGGATGGTGAAGGGCTTTGAATCCAAGGCATCTGGGGATTAAATGAAGAGAATGGGGATATTAAGTC
Organism: Monodelphis domestica; assembly: GCF_027887165.1. NCBI lineage: Eukaryota > Metazoa > Chordata > Mammalia > Didelphimorphia > Didelphidae > Monodelphis > Monodelphis domestica. The sequence goes on from NC_077229.1 coordinate 388,054,282, forward strand.
TAGAGAAGAGAAAGCTGCTTTCAAGGATTTGGAAGAGCTGTCCTATTAAAAGAGTTAACATTGTTCTATTTAGCCCCAGAAGAGAGAACCAAAAGGAACAAATGGAAGTTGCAAAGAGGCAAATTTAATCTGCTGGCTGGAGTGGGGGGAGATGGATAAAACAAAACAACAAACAACTTCCAAATAATCTGAGCTGTCCAGGAGCTAGGGATATACTAGATTCCTTTTCATTGGAGGTTTTCAAGCAGTGGCTGAATGACCAAAAGATGGGTATAACAGTGAAAATTCCTTTTAGGGATGCCTTGAACTGGTTGGCTACTGCAAAGCTTTCCACCTCTCAAACTTGCCATTCTGTGCTTCTTGAATGAATGGGCCTCCATTCAAAGTCATTCTCCAAATATGGATGGGAATTTTCTAGTCTCCACCATCTCAATATGTCCATAAATGTAAATAGGCTGGTTTATTGCCCCACCTCTCCCTTGCCCCCAACCAAGAGTCCTAACAGACAGAAACTTAGTGTGAGGTCCAGCTTGGTCAGCTACTTGCCCTCGGTTTGAGGCAGGTCATTTTATATTCCCCCATTAGTTTCCTCAGCTGTCTAATGAAGGTCCCAAGAGGAGCTTACTTTGCAAAATTGTTGTTGCTAAGAATGAAATAAAAGGTTATTATAAAAGTCTGTAGGTCTAGAGTCTTTGAAAAAATGCTGAGGGCTGACAAAACATCTACGCCAAGGTCACCCTGGTCCTTGCCTCATCATCTGTTCAGTAGGGGAGCTGGCTGCAGAAAAAAAAGGAGAAGAACATCTATTTTTTCAAAATTGGCAGCCTAAGGGAGGTGCCAGGTTTAAAAAACATTTTTTAAAACTATAATTATTTTCTTTCCATTCCCAATATATCTGGGGAAAATGTCATAGAGAACTTTTCTTCCAAGAAACGAATGTTCTTCCTTAATTTCTTCATTAGTTTACTGTTTCATAGGAAATTTCCTGAAGTAAGAAATGGATAGAGTCTGCAATCAGACAAACAACAAATATTTATTGAGTACCTGCCATGTTCAAGATACTGTGCTGCGCTCTGTGGGGGATTCCAAAACCAAATACTGTTGGTATGGTCTGGCCAGGATTCAGAATACAATTAAGACTCTCAGCCATCTAGGTGCTAGGCATCTCCGAATGCAGCCCAAGACTGCATTTACTTTTCTAGGTGTAATATCACACTGTTGACTCATCTATCACTCAAAATCAAATCAAAAAGTAAATCTTATGAACCCTTTCCACAGAAATCCTTTTCTGTCCACAGGTTTCCTTTGTTCTTTTGTGGAGCTCATATTTTGGAACCAGTCTCATAAATTACCTTTATCCCTAAATAATTTCATTTTATTGAATCCAAACCAATATTCCAGCTTGTCAAGACCTTTTTAATCAATCAACCAACCAAAAAGCATTTATTAAGGGCCTACTAAATAGTGTGCAGGATTTAGTCAAAAATGAAACATCTGCGCATAAAGAGCTGAAATTCTATGGGAGGAGATGTAGATGCATAAATTTATACAAAATAAATAAGTAAATAACTAAATTTCTGGGCAAGGTACTCTCAGATGGAAAAATCTGAAAAAGCTTCATGGAAAAAAGTTCCATTTTGAGTTGAGTGTCAGTAGAAATCTAAGGATTCTAAGAGGCAGATATAGGAGGGAGGGCATTCCAGTCATGGGGGACAGACAGTTCACGAACAAAGTACTGATATGAGAAATGAGGCATCATGTGTGGGGACCAGTTTGGCTGAACCATAGATTGTTGGTAGAGGAATAATATATAATAATGCTGGCATTGTAGATTGGTGACAGGTAATGAAGAATTTTAAATGCCAAGAAGGTAAGTTTGTATTTGATCCTTTATGTGATAGGGACCCAACTGAGTAGGAGAATGATGAGACCTATGTTTTTGGAATATCATGGGGTCTTGTTTTAATCTTTCAGTATCTCATTTCCCCCCAAATACATGTAAATTTTTAACATTGGAGTTTTTCAAATTTTTAGTTCTAAATTCCCTTGTCCCTCCCCTCTCCCTTCACTGAGATGGTAAGCAACTTGATATAGGTTATACATGTGCTATCATGCAAAAATATTTCTGTATTGGTCATGTTGTTGAAGAAGAAACATTTAAAAAACAAAAACAATGTGAAAAATAATATTCTTCAATCTACATTCAGTCTCCATCAGTTCTTTCTATGGAAGTGGATAAATTTTTTTTATCATAAGTCCTTCAGAATTGTCTTGGATCACTGTATTCCTAAGAATAGCGAAGTCATTTACAGTTGATCATTGTACAGTATTCCTGTTACTGTGTATAATGCTCTTCTGGTTCTGCTCCATTTCACTTTGCATCAGTCCATATAAGTCTTTCCAGGTTATTCTGAAATTATCCTACTCATCATTTCTTATAATATGATAATGTAGTACATACATTGTCTAATAGTATAGCAGTATAATCATATACTACAACTTGTTCAACCATTCCCCAATGAGCATTTCCTCACTTTCCAATTCTTTGCCACACAAAAGTGGATAGAATTAGAAGAAACTTGAGGCATGGAGACCAATTAGAAGGCTGTTGTGTTTGTACAGATAATATACTTGATCTGTATTGAATGGAGAGAAGGGATGGGAAGGAAAGATGTTATAGAGGTAGAACTGACAAAATTTGGCAACTAAAACTATCCCTTTTGTAATTTTTTATGGAACAATAGTTTCCATTATATTCACTTGCCAGACATTTTTTTCAGCAATTACCTAAATTATGGGCCCTCCTGATATGGTTTTAGAGAAACCTTGGAGGATTTCTGTGCTAATGCAGAATAAAGTGAACAGAATCAGGGGAACAATTTATACAATAACAACATTGTAAAAACAAAAAACAACCAATGATTTAAGAACTATGATCAATTCAAATACTCAGGTGCAATGAATTCATGAGGCATATTACCTACCTTGGCAGAGAGGTGATGAACTTGAGATAAAGAATGAGACATATATACATGGTATATTGCTTGACTATTTACATTTATTTTAAGTCTTTTTTCCCCAATGGGAAAAGGTAGGAGGAAGAGAAAATAATGCTTATTAATTAAAAAAATAAAATTTAAAGCTATGAAAAAAGACTTATCAACTGATTGAATATGTTGGGTACAATAAAAAATGAATAATAGAGGATGACTACAAGGTTGTGAACCTGGGCAATTGAAAAGACTTTGGTACTCTAGAAAGAAATAAGAACATTGGGAAGAGAGATGGGGTTATGGAATAATTATTTCTGTTTTAGACTTGAATCTTTGGATTTTGACTGTCATTCAACTTATTAGCTATAGCTCTATGTCAGTCTCTAAATTTTATAATCATGCTAACTATACCTTTATTCTAGCCACTGATAAAAACGTTGAATAGAGTGAACCTAATGAGAACTTCCCAAGGTGCTCCATTTTGATATATATTTAATAGTCTCTATTCATTGAATCCAAGTATCCAACTAGTTCTAAAGCCATGTGGTTATACTCTATATTGTTCTTTAGACAATATGATCTCAAAATTGGTAAGAAATCAATATCAAGCTCACCAGTATCTAATTTGAAAAATCTGCCTCTTTATCTTTAACATTATGACTATATTTGTTCATTTCCAATCTTATAGCACTTTTCCAATTCATGTCCCTCCCCCCTCTCCAAGATCACAGATAATGGCTTGGGAATTACGCTGGCCAGCTCTTTCAGTATCCTAGAATGTATCAGTGTAATTCACCCGTGAGCCTGTACACATATGCAGGGTGCTTCTAATGGGGTCTCCCGACATGGAAATGTTGGAGAACTTGTTTCCTGCTTCCAGAGAAGTCATGATGACATGGAATCAATGCCTTGGAAAGACTGTGAAGCCTATGCTGTTATAGGGAAAACTTAAGTTATGTAGGAAAGTGTGTAGGTTTACAATGGAGAGTGGCATGAGAGCAGCAGGAAAGATTCTGGAATTTTGAACGAAGGGTTAGACTGGGACTGAAGGGGTTAGCGGTCTTTCTGGAGGTATCTGGAGAGGGTGGCTGCTTTTCTTTAGTGGCTGATCCTATCCTTGTTCCTGTCCTGCTTGCTGCCTTGTGTGCTGTATTTCATCGAAATGATCCTGACCAACTGTCTGCAGTGATTGAGACCAGATCTAGGTCCTTCTTGGATCTAGGATCTTCCTTGTCCCTACTAAGCTTACACAGACAAGACCTTTAATACCAGCTAAAGGAGGTTTTAGTTGGGGCTTATCATGAGCAGGGACTCGGATTTTTTTTAGGAAGGAGGGAGAGGAGTAGGGTGGAACAGCCAGTCTGAAGAATCTCTATGAAGAGACATTAGATCCTTGGGGCATTAGTTAGAAAAATGAGCTTTAGAGTTATCTCATACCCTTCTAACCTATTACTTTCCCATTTTACTGAGTGGTCTGTGTGTGATCTCAGACCAGGCTCTGTCCTGATCAGAGTGACTATTAGGCTTTCAACCCAGTCAACCTACTGACACTGGCCCAATTCAATTCACCCCCAAACCCTCTCCTTTTTACAATACACACTCTGTAACTAATTTGTTCCTGTCAGTTAACAATGTGGGGGACAGAAACAGTGGGAACTAGAGTCATGGAAGCAGTACAGAAAGAACCCCACAATTCTTCAGGGTAGTGGGGCAGTTAGGTAACTCAGTGGTTCAAGATGGGAGGTCTTGGGTTCAAATGTGACCTCAGATACTTCCTAACTGTATGACCCTGGGTAAATCACTTAATCCCCATTGCCTAGCCCTGACCACTCTTCTGCTTTGGAACCTATACTTAGTATTGATTTTTAAATGGAAGATAAGGGTTAAAAAAATCTTCAGGGTATTCTAGACTCCTGAAGGGCAAATACAGCAGCTTGGCTCTGAGACAATTAGCCAAAATATATTCACTATACATGTGTTTTGCCTGTTTCTTCACTTACTTTGCATGTCAAATAAAAAATTATAATAAAATTAGTGAATTCCAGAGTTTAAAAGTTCCTTTGAATTTACGTAGTCCAACTCATGCCTGAACAGAAATCTATATAGTTCATTCAGCCTCTAGTTGAAGACCTTTTGTGATAGAGACTTGACTATTTCTTGAGTCATATTCTATATTTAGAAAGCTCTCAGTTTTAGAACTGAAATTTGCCTCCCTACGACTTCCACCAAATATACCCACTTCTGTCCTCTGGGACAATCCAGAGCAAATCTAATCCCTTTCCCACATGACAGTCCTTCAGATATGAAGATAGCTATCCTGAGTTTCCCCTGATAACATGGTTCTGCTCCAGGTGAAACATCCTCTCATTCTTAAACCAAAGCTCATAAAGCATCTTCTCTAGTTTTTTTTCACCATTCTAAATGTCCTCTTCTAAACATAGTCCACATTATCAAAGAAATTCCTAACTATACTCCATAACTGTAACTTTCTGTTAACTGTTTCTAGTCTGACTTTCTGAGCCCAATGATCATTCTTGGTGGAACAGAATGGCAGTAAGATGGCTCAGTGGTTAGAGGATTGGGACAAGATTTAGAAAGGTCTGAGTTCAAAACTGTCCTCAGACACTTAATAGCTGTGTGATCCTGAGTGAGTTACTTTGCATCTGTTTGCCTCAGTTTCCTCAACTTTAAAATAGTAAAAGTAATAGCACCTCCATTGCAAAGTTGTTATGAGGATCAAGTGAGATAATATTTATAAAGTGCTTACTTAACACAGTCCATGTCACACAGAAGTCACTATACAAATGCTAGCTATTATTATTGTTACTAGGTTAAGACTTTATTGGCTTCTTTTGTCAGGTTTATGATCTACTTCTCAAATCACGCTTTTTGTGGCCAGATGATCAGTAGTAAACTCTTTCCACCAGATTCCCTGTTTCTCTCTCTTTTGATCCGCCGCCAGATATTTTATAACATCCTTTACAGCTCTGGCTTTTGGATTTTTTTCCCCCACATGAATGTGTATGTCAAGGAGAAACATGATCTTGTAGATAACTGTGAACTGGGGTTCACATCCTGCTCTGACACTTGCTCTGTAACAAGAGACAAGTCGTTTAATCTCCCCCCAGTCTTAAAAACCTCTCCCAGTGTCTTTCCTCATCTCTAAGTTGGGGATACTAATGACTTTAGAACTTCCCTCTCAGCATTATCATGAGGCTCAAATGATATCATATGTATAAATCACTAAGCCAGTCAGCTATTATTATATAGAATGATACTCTATTGCCCTTTTATCCATTCTATTCCTTTTGTATAAAGGGAAGGAAACCTTCCAGAATCATATATTATGATCATAAATTATAGTCCATCATACCTCTATGATAGCCCAGAGGTTGAATTTATCTTTTATATTAAGATATCCCAGTTCACCTTCTTTATTATCTGTAATCTTTACATTTATAAATAGATGCATACAATTATGATCATCTATTGTCCTTCTTCTTGGATATTTTCTCTTGGGAATTTCTGGACTTCTTCTCTGACATATATCCTGTGTTGTGACTTTTGCTCTTTGTAGAATGGAAGCAGGTAGAGTATGTGGATGTCTTTCTTCTCCCTCCATTATTTTCAACATAAAGATCAGATTTGTGAATCTCATTTTTGGACCCTTATTAGACAGACCCACTTATGAATTCATTCTTCCTTTATCTTAAAATATCTCTGAAGTCTTTTAAGCACCACTCTTCTCATCAGCTATTAGTTTGCTAAATCCATTTTTCTCTTCTGAAGCCCCTACCTTTAACTGATAGCTGTCATGAAAACACTATCCTAAGACTTCCAGTTTTTTGCTTCGTTCTGGCTCAACTAAGCGGCACAGTAGATGATGTTGGACTTGGAGTCAGGAAGATTCCTGTCTCAGATTCTTAATACCTGTGTCTGACCTTGGGCAAGTGGCTTAGCCTGTGCCTCAGTTTCCTCATTTGTAAAATTGGGATTTTATTGGTGCCTTCTTAGGTTTGCTATAATAATTCAATGAGATAATATGTGTAAAATGCTTTGCTGACCTTAAATGCTATAAATTCCTAAAAATTTATATATTTTTTCATATCTGTATATTTATATATACTATATCTTTATAAATTTATATTAAAAATTTTATTTTAAAAAAAGGAGCTATAAAATGCTAGCTGCTATTCACAATCTGTAACAACACCTTCCAGGTTCTTTCGGAGGGCATCCCTGCTCTTGATAATCTCCAGAAGTGGGTAATGGTTGCCTGTTTTTTAAAAATAGGTTTTGAAAGAGTCTGCATACCATTGCAGCATACCTTCCAACTGTTTGTGTTGGTACAACATATGACCACTTCATATTCCTCAGCGGGAAGCTGCCAAACAGTACAACTCATCTTTTCTTTCTTGACCTTCTTCCTGATGGCGCCTGTTGATCCCAAGAAGGTAGGTCACTTAATGTTTCTTGGAGCATAACAGATTGGCTCCTGCTCCAACAGTTTAGACCCATCCTCTCTCTAGAGAGTATTAAGCTTATTCTGTAGCCCCAAAAGTTGTCTGGACCTCTTCATCTTCTCTATCACATTCTTCTCTTCTACCTTTCAATTTCTGACATAGCTTAGAATTCATTACACCACCCTACGTATACTTTTGTTTTTCCTTTGAAGAATTTACTTATTTCAAATAAAATTTTATTCTTTAATAAACAACCATAAAACAATTTAAAAAATGTTCCAGAACATTTTCTGCAAAAAAAAGAAAAGAAAATTACAAAGAACAAGTATGATCCTAAGGAAGAGAGGTAAGGAGACATTTCCCCCATTCTTTTGGAAGAGTAACAGATTCACAGGTGTGGAATACTACATCTGTTTTCGGATATGCTCTTTTTTCTTTTTTTTAAAGCTCTTACTTTCCAACTTGGAATCAATATTTAGTATTGGTTCCAAGGCAGAAGAATGGTACAGGCTAGGCAATGGGGGTTAAATGGCTTGCCCAGGATCACACAGCTAGGAAGTATCTGAGGCCAAATTTGAACTGAGGACCTCCTTTCTCTAGACCTGAGTCTCTATGCATTGAGCTGCCTAACTGCTCCTATTTTGGGATATAGGCAATGTATTGGTTAATTTTGTAGATTATCTTTTTTCCGCCTTCTTCCTCTTTCTTGTTTTTTAATATTCTTTGTTATAGAGGCTGACTCTCTGAGAGGGGAAACGAGAAGAGAGACAGAAATTTAGGTGTTATAAAACAAAAGATATCAGCAAATTTTAAATATTATTATTCATTCTTTGAGAATTAGGAAGGTATCTTCCAGATATCCCTTCTTCTAGGGAAAAATATCTCCATTTTGTGCACATACAGCTATCACTTGGCACTGGCTAGAATTTAACTCCCCATAGGTCACTGGAAAATTAACTTTGTTTTCCCTACTTGCTGGAATTGAGACCCTCAGCTCTAATCTCTAATTCTCTGGGCTAACTGCTCTGGCAGACTATTTGTCATGACTGTGCTGGAGGCTAAGGGAGGGGAAGTCGGGGAGCGAGCTCTTTTGCTGCCCAGTTCCTAAGGAATCTTTGTCTTCTGCTACCTCCACCTTTGCTCAGTGTTTGAGAAGCCTCTTTGCTGGCCCAGCATCTTGACATAATCAAATGTAGCTCCTAGCTATCCTCAGTCTTCAATTAGCCTTGCATCAGCTTCTATCCTGAGTAGCGTTAGTCTCCAATGATCAGAGCTCTGGACTGTGAGCATCCCAAGATCTGAATTTTTGCCCCAGATTTGCCACTAACTAGCCAGGAGACCTGCCCTTGCTTTTTATTTGTTGTTTCATCTCTCTATTTACACTTTCTCTTTGAGAACAGAAGTGGTTTTATTCTGTGTTCTTGTGTCTCCAGTGCCTTGCACAAGACCTGGCACGGAGAAGGCATTCAATATATACTTTTTAATCTATAGATTGATGGATTGATTGGTGTGATCACTACTATTTTCTGGAAGGTGTTTTCCTAGTTTTTCTTGTCAAGGGGTCAATCAGTCCTGGTTATACCCTGGTTCTTCTTTATACAACATTTCTATTTCATGTTATTTGTCTCCTTAAAAGAAATACAAAGGAATGGGGTACTTACACTGGACTTTGGGAGCTGGAATATGTTGCAGGGATAGAGAAGCGTCTTACAATTAGGGAGTCAAAGGATCAAATCCCCTCTATGACACATGCTGCTTGGGTGAGTACGCCTGGGCAAGTCAGTTAACTTACACATGTCCCAAGCAACTCTCCTCCAAAGTTGGTTTGGTCCTCTATTAGCATAAGGAGAATTTTCATTTGGAATTTTCTCATCAAATGAAATACAGGTCTAGTACAAAAGAAAAATGAAGATGAAGCTCACTGGCACTTGGAATTATGGAGTTGTGTGATTGACATCATAGTCACTAGTCACATGAGAAATAGGAGGGAAGTTTTCTAGTTCAAGCCTTTCATTTCTTAAAAACCTTACCTTCTGCCTTAAAATTCATATTAAGTATAGTATGATGGGGACAGCTGGGTGATTCCATGGGAAAGTAAGTCCTGGGTTTGAATCTGGCCTCAGACACTTCCTAGCTGTGTGACAGTGGGCAAGTCACTTAACCCCCATTGCCTAGCCCTTACCACTTTTCTGTTTTGGAACCAATACCAAGTATTGATTCTACGATGGAAGGTGAGTTTAAAAAGTATAGTACAATGATCAGCTGTGAAAACTTGGCAACTCTCAGCAGTTCAATGATCTGGGAAAATCCTCAAAGACTTATGACAAGGAATACTATCCACCTCCAGAGAAAGAACTGTTGGAGTCAATGAAAATGGATCAAAGCATATTCTTTCACGTTGTTGTATTCATGGTTTTACTTAGGGTTTTAGGTTTTGTATAAGGGTCCTCTTACAACAGTGACCATTATGGAAGTATGTTTTACATGACAATACAAATCAAATTTAAAAGAAAAGAATGGGAAAAAGTGGATACACACATAAAATTCAGAGATGGAGGATAGAACTTGGGAACATGTGTTGCCAAGACAACTTAAATCCTTAGCTTTTCAAGATCTCATAGTATGATGTCCTCGTACTGCCTTGTGCCTCTATTGTAAGTCACTCATTCTCCAGGCCTCTTTGGACCTATTCCTCTCCACAGCTCAAAACAGCTATGCAATCAGACTTTCCCGGCCTGGTTCCTATTGAGAATGGGGTCTCCCAATAGACCACTTACTTGGCAGCAAGATATTATTGCCAATGAGGAGAAGAGAGGAAAGAACCTTCTCCCCAAGTCCAACCCAGGTATAGTGTGTACTCAAGAGCTAGATTGTTCTTCCATGACTAACTTGTTTCTCAACTGTCAGTGACAACTAACTCCTCACATTTGCTCTTGCTCCCTAAACCCAGCAGAGGAATTGCTGACCCTTCAACCATCTGGAGGCTAGCTGCCTTGCAATTCTATCAAATCAACTGAGAAACACTTGTTAACAGAGTAAAGAAGTGAAAACACTTTATTATATAAGGAATTATTAATACTTTCTTTATAGTAATCAAAATCCAATATGGCGCCTTAAAATGCCAATTGGCCATTTCCAAGTCTGAAATCATCAATATTCTTGTTGTTTCTATTTCCTGCCCATTGTATCTTATAAGTTTTTTGGGGGGAGCTATGAGGGGACTCAGTTAATTCTGACTGTCCTGAGCAATCTCACTCCCTAGAGAGATATCAGTCTCATCACTGTCAAAGGAGAAGAGAGACTCTGGGAAACTGCTTTTTGTACTGGTGGGACCTTGGTGCTTTTGTGCACATCTGCTACAACTCTCATACAGACATATGGATTTAACTGTGATTTCATGTGTATCCGTGTTTGTGTGTGCAAACACATGTCTGTACATGAAAGGGTTTCTGGTAGCAAATAGTCAAGGTCACAAGATGATTTTCATTATACTGTCTGTTTTCACTTATTATTAACAATCTAAAATGCTCTCCTTTTAGCCTAGAACTTTCCATAGTTGGTCATAACCCAAGAATGAATATTTTTAGAAAGTCTGAGCTCAATTAGTTCGGTTATCTTTGCTTTATGAAAGCCAGGTAAATAGATTTTTCCTACATCAAGGCTAAATTTGTGGCACTGTTTAAAAAGGGAAAATAATAATAAAAAAGGAAAAACTCTCAAAATATCTTTGTGGATTTACCATCTGAACAATATGAAAAAATGATTAAAGTAATATGAACAAATAATTCATGATTTTTGAAGTTTTATTAAATTAAGTTGATTGTCTAATATGCACAGACATCTCTTCAAGATATAGAAAATATTATTCTAACAGTCATAATTCACTTAAAATTGTTTTTTGCTCTTTTATTCGCAGGCAATGGGAAAAAAAAATACAGGATCTTGGAAAGTAAAACATGAAGGCTATCCCTGTAAAATTCCCTCTCCCTGAAATATAAAACTTGTAGCTGAAATAGCACCTGACTTCACTCTGTGAGTTATTTTTGTGGTAAATCCATTTATTCATATTCCTTTGAGTTGTTAGGTGGGCATTTTGTGAGAGCTTGAATGCTCATTTCCTTGGGTTCTAGAGTATTTAGCCAAGTTTCCTTACAAGTTCCTATGCTTATGGACAATTGTTGCATTCCATTTCTCTTTCTGGGAAGCTTAAAAATCTGAACAAGTATTCACTTCCAGAAGCATTCCTCTAACCTGATTATCTTTTCCTTCTCTTCTCTTTCTTGTGTCTTGAATTCCTTATTCTTTCCTCTCCTTTTCCCTTCATCTCCCTTTTTGATGCAGCATGGCATCATGGAAAGAACACTCGATTTGGACTCCAAGAACCTGAGTTTGAAACCTGACACTGCTACTTAGAACTTGAATGGGTTTAATCAAATCATTTACCCTTTCTAAGACTCAGTTTTCTCATCTGGAAAATAAGGAGCATGGACTGGGAGATTGCTAAAAACTCCTCCACCCCTGCAGTATTTGTACAGAAACTCTTCTCTTCCCTACCCCACAAATCCAAAATGACAGGAGGGAAGGAGGCAGTTATTAGGCACATAAGAGAGGAAGTAGGAGAGAGCGTAAGGAGCTGCCTGTGTCGTCAAGGACTCTAAGGGACAGGTCTGATTCTCTCTCTTTCCACAAAATTGGTTTTATGACCTTCTTTAATTAGGGAAAATTATAAACCAAGCAGCTCTACCTGAACTGTTCAAGAGGAAAAGAGCTTACCTATTACCAAGGGGCCATCACTAAATGCAGGCAGATCTCTAAGTGGCTTTTGTAGTCACTTAGGAAGCTTTCAGAAGAGGTGAGCAAGGATAATGCTGAATGACTAACTGGACACCTGTGTGTGTTGGCTAATCTCCCAAATGTAGTGATAGAACTTGCACTCACATGCAGTGTACAGCGGACAAACACACACATGTGGTCATATAGTACTTACAGTTTCCAGGACAGGGAAAAAACCCTCAATGTTATAAATGGGGAAACTGAGGCTAAAGAGACCAATCTGTTTTACACAAATTGATACGCCCAGAGCCTAGATCTGAACCCAGATCCTATGACTTCTAGTTTAGTACAATTTCTACCATAGTTACCTTTCCAGAGGATACAGCTGTATCAATACAGTATTGTCAGAGTATTCAGTTGCCCACACAGAGAATTTTAGTTAACTGCTAACTTTCTAAAAATATCTACTCTACTGGTCTTCAATGGTCTTAACTTCCTGACTTAACTCATTTGAAATTCTATCTTTAGGACCAGTCTTTAGATTAGACAACAGGGGCATTGTCTTCACAGGGTCACAGTTAAAATGCATTAGAGAGTTGAAAAGAAGATCTTACCAAGGAAGTCTTCTGCAAGTCTTTCATAGGCATGGATGAATTCATAAGATTAATTTTCACTTTGGAAGGCATAAAGAATTTAAATATGGAATTGCCCTTGTTGGAAAGAGAGAATACTTTTAAGTACAACAACAAGTCTCGGGCCTAGAATAATGGCTCATACTAGGAGAGAGCTATGGGCAGGCTCCAAATGAGACAGGGATGTGCATTTATTAAGGGACTATGATGGGCACTTTACAAATGCCCTCTCATTAGATTCTCACCATCCTCACAGATTTCAGTCCATAATCTCACAAACTATTGCAGGAATATTTTTTTCTGAAGTGTCCATAGCTGCAGGAATATCTCCCCCCGCCCCCCCCCCCCCAACGGGCTACATCTTAGCCCTTGCTTGAGAGCCTAGAAGTCTTATGTTGTCCATATAGCTCCCATCTGAGGCTGTTCTCCCAAGTTTTCTCTCATACTATATAGTCTGAGGTCTCTAGGAATAGCTGCTGTTGCTTCTCCTCTCTCTCTCCCTTTCCCTCTCCATCTCTCTCTCTCTCTCTCTCTCTCTCTCTCTCTCTCTCTCTCTCTCTCTCTCTCTCTCTCTCTCTCTCTTTCTCTCTCTCTCTCTCCCTCCCTCTTCCTATTTCCTCTCTCTCTCTGTCTCTCTGTCTCTCTCCCTCTGTCTCCCTCTCTCTCTGTCTCTGTCTCTGTCTCTCTGTTCTAGGAAGTTTCTGCCCAGCCATGTCCCTCTCAAGGTTGTTGTTCAGATACCTCCTGATTTGGGGGGCTACTATTACAGTTTCCCATGGCCATTATTATCAACTCCATTTTTGGAGGGATCTCTGATTGGACCTCTGCCACTCTTGAACAGACTGGGTTGCCTTTGTACTCCCATCTCAGGGAAGAGCACAAAAGAATAAACATAAAACAGACAGGAATTGGCCAATTGGGAAATACAGTTAGCTGGCCCTGTAAAAGTTAAAATTAAATCTCAGCAATAAAAATATTATATTTTAAGGGATTTATTAATGATCATTAGAAATCAAGGAATAAAGAGGATACAAATAAAGACCATGTGCCCATGGTTGATCAGCCAGTTCAAAATCCCCACTAACCACCACTGAGCCAAGATGCCAAAAAGAGGGCAAAACCCTCCAAGTCCTTGCCTAATATCCCCTGTCTACAGGAAGTACATAGATAGGAAGTCAGGGGGCTCCAGGGAAATGTAGCTCTTTTTTTAGGGTAACAGATTGTCAAATAAAAATTCCCCCTTGATGATCATTGGGAGACTAGTCTCCCCAATTGATTACTTAACATAATCAACTTTTAGATTATAATAATTTGGGGATACAAGGGAGAAAGAACACAACCAATGATTTCTAGGTGCATTGACAAAAAGCCATTTAGGGGGCAGTCCCCTTTGTCATAAGGGTATACATACAAAAAAAAAACAACAACAAAATGCATTCAACCACACACAGTTCAAATCACCACATCCCAAAGTTCACTCTGAATCTTCTGATACAGCTTATAAGTCTGTGGAGGCATCTTCATGGTGCCTTCTCCAAACATTTTACTTTTTGGATTCGGAGAGGTAGCATATTTCTTATCCTAAAATTACTCTCAAAAAGAATTTAAACTTTATATTTTAGGATAATAATACAGCCCTCCCCGATTTTCTGGGCAGCAGAGTGGTGATGTAGATAGAATATTGCACCTGGAGTCAGGAATAAGTGAGATCAAATTTGGCCTTCAACAATCACTAGCTGTGTGATCCTAGGCAAGTCACTTTAACTCTGTTTGCCTGAGTTTCCTCAGCTGAAAAATAAGGAAAATAACAATATCAACTTCATCAGGGTTGTTGTAAGGATTAGAGACTATTGTAAAATGCTTGGTATATAGTAGTTGCTATATAAATGCTGATTCCTTCCTCTCCCCCTTCATCCCCTTTTCTCCCATCAGCAGCAGCTCGGGACCAGCTTGCAGTATATCCCTTCACTCTAAGATGTCAAAGGAAAGAGACTGAGAAATGGGCAGGCCCATGTCATTTATATGTTCACTCAGATTTGGCTCAGCTCTTCCTAAATCATCAGTTTTTCTGGTTCAGAGGTCATCAGAAGACTTATTTTTGTTATCACATAGTACCAACCTGTGATTTGCAATTTCCATCTGGCTGTATTGGCAGCCATTAGATTATCTACAAATGCTCAAAGAACTGAAACCAGTTGGGGAATACCTGTTGGTGATTCAATTACTGCCCTTTTATTGACTGGTGCATCCACTATGTCCACGCAAAATAACACTGTGCCCTTACTCTAGGACCAGGAGGAAACTCCCCCTCCTGGCCCCCAGCATCTGTTAAGCAGCCCAGTGCCTGCTCCAGACACTTTTACCTAGAAGCAAACTGAACCAATTTGCCAATCCTTAAGTTTCCTGGCCCTTTCATATGCAAATAAGACACTAAATGTCCTAAGAAGCAACAAATTGGCCACTCAAAGTCTAAAATCATCCCACCACAAAGTATATAACATTGTGAGTGATTACTTGTTTTACAAAAGGGTTCAACCACAGTTTTCCTTTCCAAAACGTCCTAATGCGTTTAAAATGGATTTGATGGACCAAAATTTAGTATGCATATGTGTGGCAAAGAATAAGGCAGAAAAGATCTAATACATGGCTTGAAACACACTTTATTCCATTTTGTATTCTTAGGATAGTTATTCACTCAAAAATTATCTACACAATTGCAAATTCTGCATTTATAGAGGGCTTTATGTCTTTCAAAATGCTTTCATGAACTGTCATTTGATCCTCATGAGAGGCCTTGGAAGTAGTCATGAAAAACATTGTTATGCCTATTTTGTGGATGAGAAAACAGCACTGAAGAGGTTAAATGTCTTGCTCATAGTCAATCAGCAAGTAGTGACAGAAGCAGCACTGAGTGTCGGGTTTATGGATATCTGATCTAAGAGGTTCTCTATGAGATTGTATTATTGTCTGCTACATCCGATGGAGAGTGGTTAATTTCTGCCGAAATGAGTATTATGATAATCCATCTGCTTTCATGGCTCTGGGTATTGTTTCCTATAAATGCAGGAGACACCATGTCCAAACACTCCCATACCTCAGGCCAATGGAGCCCTTATTGCCTTGTTGCTAAAACAGCTAGCTGATGCCTTTGCAGTTTTCACTTTTGCACTGGCCGCTTTGGCACTCTATGCATGTAGCCTCAAACTCCATTCTTTGCTGTTTCCCAGTCACATTCCAAATGGAATCTTCATTTGACTGACAGATGATCATTCTCTAGCTTTTTGTCCTTTGCATGCATGCCTCTTCCACAGTGGCAAAGTGGATGGTGTTGGGCCAAGAGTGGGGCAGACTCTGAGTTCAAATACATCTTCAGATGCTTAAAAACTGTGACCCTGGGCAAGTCACTTAACCCTGTCCGTCTCCGTGTCCTCGTGGGTAAAATGAGCTGGAGAAGGAAACAGCAAACCACTCCAGTGTCTTTGCCAGGAAAACCCTGAAAGGGATCCTGAAGAGCCAGCCACTGCTGGAAAACAACTAGACAAGAACCACTCCAGAATGTTTCTGCCCAGCCTTCACAGAAACAAAAGGGAGCGGGAATGTCTGCTAATGGCACTCCATAGCGTTCACGTGGTGCCAAAGACAGAAATGCCGTTGTGCTCTAAGATGCTTTTTGCAAAGAGCTCTCTTCTAGCAGCCCGACTTCCCCTTTGCTCCCCTGAAAATGAGTTTTCATACACAGCTCTGCACACTCTTCCTTTCATGGAGCCTCAAATGCTACAGGATTTGCTTGGAAGCCGATGTAGTACTTCATCAGGGCTATCTTTGGGCACAAATTAGCTACGAAAGGGAAGGTGTAAAGTATCGTTATTTTTGCCAAAGTGTGTTTGATCGCTCATCTAAGGGAGTTTGAGAAATGTCAGTGACACATGGAGGAGAGGCAAACTGTATTTGTCAACACCCCAACCCTGGTCCAATGGGAACCAGAGAATGGCTGACCCAGAATTTGTGGTTTTATATATATATATATATATATATATATATATATATGAACCAGTTGGGTTGAAGAGGGAAAAATTATATATTTATTGGGATAGACAGAAACTAAATATATCTCTGGGTTTTACCAAAATAAGAACCAAGGAACATGGGTTTAAAGGTGAAAAGGACCTGAGAGGCCATTTATTTTAATTCTTTCATTTTGCAATTGAGAAAATTCTTTTTTTTTTTTAATTTAAACCCTTACCTTCTGTCTTGGAGTCAATACTGTGTATTGGCTCCAAGGCAGAAGAGTGGTAAGGGCTAGGCAATGGGGGTCAAGTGACTTGCCCAGGGTCACACAGCTGGGAAGTGTCTGAGGCCAGATTTGAACCTTGGACCTCCCATCTCTAGTCCTGGCTCTCTATCTCCTGAGCCACCTAACTGCTCCAACATTATATTATCATGATTAATAATAATAATAATTTTTGCAGATGAAGAATCTAGAGTTTGGATAAATTATAACTAGTAAATCATTAGAAGCAAGATTCAAATTGAAGTCTCTCCTGGCTTCACATCCAAATCCTTTTCTACTACCTTATGCTAGGTAGATCATTTTGTTAAATTAGAAATATACTTTGTATTCAACTTGTTAGAGGTGTCCCCCTTAGATACACAAATCCTTGTTGGAAGGAAATCTCCATGCCTAGGAATACATCTATGAAGAATAAGAAATAAGATGCGAGAGTCACCTCTACCTCTTAGTCCATCTTTCTGAATGAGCCACTGGACCTGAAGACAGAGAATTTGGGCTCCAATTCCCATTTACTTGATATTTCTTCTTGACTAAGTCTGAATTCTTATCTGAACCTGAGTCTCACCTGTAAAGTGAGGGGACTGGATTAGAACAGTTCTCTAATTCTGATATTCTATGATTCTATCTTGGGTAATAATTAGTTCTCAGACCTCTGGAGCCTTTGGACTCAGTATCCAGAGATTTATATAATTATTTTGTGTGTCTCTGACCCACTCCTTGCCCACTTCACTCTATTATTACTATTCTTTAATTTTTCAGTTGTTTCTGACTCTTTGTGACTGCACTTGGGATTTTCTTGGCAAAGACACTGGAGTGGTTTGCCATTTCTGACCCCAGGTCATTGTCTAGATGAGAAAATTGAGGCAAAAAAAAAATAGGGTGGAATTGCTTATTAACTACATAAGATGGGAGAGGAGGGGAGGGAGACAACATGAATTATATATCCATAGAAAACTTGTACAATTAAAAAAATAGGGTTAAGTGATTTGCGCAGGGTCATACAGCTAGTAAGAGTCCAAAGCCACATTGGAACTCAGGAAGATGAGTCTTCCTGACACCAAGCATGACACTGTATATGCACTATGGCGCCACAAAGCTGCCCTACCCTTTTACCTTTCCCCTAATACCATACCATACCATACAATTATAGAAAGGAAATTTAGTTCATGTGAACCATTTCTTTTAGAAAATGTGCTTCCTATTGTGTGATTCTAGTCAGACATCTCTTCAGAGTCAACAGACCCACTGGGATGTTTAATGATTATCTACATAGTTCATCAAATAGGTATTTACCCTGTCTCTGAATAAACTAATTCAGCTCACTCCAGTGACTGTTACACTGAAATTTTTGCAGATTAAATTTGTGACCAGTGACCATCCACATTCTTCTACAGAGAGAATGCTGACCAAGAAGTCAGTGGAGGGGATGGGGGAAAGATTTTCTTTTTAAGAAATGGACAAAATTTGTCTTATGAATGAACATTATTGTGTATTGATTTTTTTTACTAATTTTCATAATAACAACTGAATATTGGGATATGTCTAATGAGAGCCAGAGCTTCTGTCTTGATCACTAGGGATGTGGAACTCCTCACTGCACAAGGGTAGAGCACTTAACCCCAGTGTCTTCCTGGATACATTCCAACCGGGTAATTACTGACCTGGTACATACTTAAAATTCTCCTTTGGCTCTAATTGGAGAGATGTTTCTTTTTCATTTCCTGAGCACAAGTCTGCTGGCTAGCATTACTAGAACTATTTTAATGACTACCATGTCTCATTTCAGAAGTTACTTCCAGAAATGGGGCAAAGGAGCAATTTAGAGAGACATACGGAATTTATTTATTTTTTTCATGGAAAGAGCTTTATAAAGCTAAACTTTTACTCACCATGGAGGGAACAGGTGTTATTTTTTTCTTTTTTTAGAAAGGAGAGTTAGAAAAACAAGGAAGTTAGCTTAGATGACAAATTTCTCACACATCAATACTCAGATACCAACCATCCTTTGTTTTTGTTGAGGAGTTCATATTTAAGGTACCACTTGAAGCCTTGGGAATCAAAAATGGATTGAGCCATTCTCCTTGCACTGGGCAATCAATTGGAAGCAGAATTCCATTGGAATACTCCGTAAATATAGAGCATGTAGTTTAAAAAGCATGCAATTAATATAGGTGTGAGTTTTCCAAGGGAATTCTTCCTCCAAACTGCTTACCCAGTGTAAGGAAGATGGCACTAGCTCATTCTCTCAAAAGTCTAAAATATAGATGTTTATAATTGTTTCCCTTGGAATTTTATGTATAAGTGGCAACCAAAATTCTACAGGGAAAAGGAAATAATCTTCCAAAACACTAAAGTCCTAATAGGGGAGAAAAGTCCTTAGTTATTCACATGTCTCTTTGAGAATGTATATATGCCTATATAGTTCTGTAGCAAATTATATTAATTCATTTACATTAATCAGAAGAAGAATGGCATTTGTAGTTAAAAAACTCATAGAATCAAATACATCCTTTAACACTTTTTAAGAAAGGTCATAGAAACCACAAACTAAATACTATAAAATGAATCAAGATAGTCATAGTTTAATGGATCCTACAATACTCCCTCATTTTATAGGTGAAGAAACTGTGGTCAGGAGAGGTTAACTAACCTGATAGCTCAGAATGAGATTCACAAGCCAGTGCTTTTAGAGTTGACATTGTAAAAAATGGATTTTGAACTCTGGACTTCAATCCCCACAAGCCCTTGCTCCACTTCCCCAAAATGCTTTGTAATCTCACTGAATTCTCAGGTGGGCTGAGATCGAGAAGGGATTTAACCTGATTGCAAAGGCTTTTGTGGTCTCTTTTGGACTTCCGTTTTGGAGCAGACGCGGCTCTTCCATGATGTGAGATTATCTTGTCTATGCCTCTCTGGCCTAGGCACGTGTTTCTTATCCTGTATTTTCTTTAATCCTTAATCTCTAATAAACCTCATAAAATATAATACTCCTTGCAGAGAGAAACTAATTTCTACCTGCCTCAGTCTCCCCTAAATTTTAATCTTTACAACATTGACTAAGTAAAATGATACAGATCATTGTGACCTTTAGATTATTCCACCCTACTTAGTCTAACAAAATCAGGAATGTCTACACCCATACTTAAGGATTAAGTATCTAGAAGGATGGCCTATGATAGACATGTGCTAGCAAATGACAAATCAGAAACAGCTGACAGACCCCTAGGCTGTCCTAAGTCAAGCTTAAGCTATCATTGGTATAGGTGAGATGCAGGAAAGTGATGTAAAACCATCTATATATTTTGCATCACTTCCTCTCTCAGGCCTCTTTGACAGTGGAGAGGTGGCTGGCAGCAGGTGGCTGAGCATGTCGGCATGTTAGTGTGGTGTCTGCTATTGTCTGGTTTTAGCGGTGAGTTTTCCTTGATACCATACTGGAGGAAGCCTAGTAACCTAGTTTGGTAAGGCTCTTCTCTGAGATCTCTCAGAGTTAGGCTGATTTTTCTCTACTTTACCTTCCAAACACTATCCTCTTAGAGGAAAACCTCTAATCTTCAAGGACCTCGTGGCTCACCTGGCACAGGCCAGGCAGGAGAAATCCTATACCTTTTCCCTCTCTCTTCTTGATTTCTTCCCTATATATTGATTAAACCATCATATATTTCCAAACTGACTTGGGTATTTTATTTGGGATATCCCCTGGCAACCAAAAATCAAATTTAGATTAGGTCATAACCCTAAATTATCCTTACATCATAACAAAGAGAGAAGAAACTTTGTGAAATTATATGAATAGCCAACAATGGCTGTAATTTCTCTTGGACAGCAATTCTTATTTCATCTGATGTCTGCAGTATCCTCAGGGGTCTGTGGATAGATTTTAAAGTCTGAATTCTGAAAGGAAAAAAAAAATCTTTATTTCTATTTAATTGGTTTCTTTTGAAATTTTTTTATTTTATTTTATGCAATTAAAAATATTTCTGTAAAAAGGAGTCCATAGATTTCAGATTGCTAAAGAGGTCCATGATTCATAGATACACACACACACACACACACACACTCACTCAGGAATCCCTACTCTAGCAGAAAAAGTTTTAATTCTGAGGTAAGTAGGTAGCATAGTGGATCAAGATCCAGGTCTAGAAATGGGAGATTCTGGGTTCAAATCTGGCCTCAGACACTTCCTAGTTGTGTGATCCTGCACATAGTATTGATTCCAAGACTGAAAGCAAGGGTAAATTAAAAAAATATATATTAGAGCTGGATTGTTTATTGGGCACTTGAGAGGCCTGCATTTTGGGGATGACAACATAAATAATAAGTTCATGTAACAGCAATGAATCCTCTCTTTGAAAGAAAAATTCAGATTCTCTTTTTATTTTTAATGTGGGAACTGGAAAAGTAGAGCTTGGGCCATTAGAGGCTGGTAAATGACTAGCTACAGGAGGGGGTCCAGTCCCCTCCAGGTGAAGTAGTCAAAGAAAGCAGATAACAGAGGTAATGAAGTGTTAACAAGGTGTTAACACCCGCTGATCCCTCTGCCACATCTTTTTCTGACTGAATTAAAGACAACAACATGATTGAATGAGCAAACAAATTACCCTGTCCTTGGAGAAATAGCTCAGAAGGGGTAGTACCGAGAATAAACTCTGCCTCAATCTAATGTTTGCTGGGTTGGGAGGCTCACTCTCTTGTGCCTGCCTCGTGAGCTAGGGGACCCCTAAACCATCCCTCTGCACTTTAGTTAGCTGCATCCTTCTCACGCTAAAGGATGAGAAAGTCCAGGCTGTCGCCCTACAAAGGATGCCTTTGTAGCATACCAGAGGACCCTGTGGGGAAAGAGTGAGTTAGAGGATTTGAAAGGAATTGGAAGGGGTCAGGACAGCTCTTATCAGGTTCCACCTTCCTTAAATGGTGTCTAGGAAAACCTTTGCCCCTTGAGTTCTCATGGCTCCAACTCCGATCAGGCAGATTCATGCTGCTCTTGGTCTTGCTCTTGTCATTTCTCCAGCTGTCATCTGTTTACACTCTAACCTCCCTTCTTTTTTTTTTATCAATGAATCTCCTATTAGATGCTTCTCATCATGGCCCTCCTCTTACCTGGCTTTCTAATTGGCATTCTCTCTCTATCTGTGTGATCTTGAGCAAACACTGAATCTTTTTAAGGCCTCAGTTTCTTCCCTGGACAAGATCTTTAACCCTGTTTGCCTCAGTTTCCTCATTGGTAAAATGAGCTGGAGAAGGAAATGGCAAATCATTCCAGTATCTTTGCCAAGAAAGTACAAATGGGGCCCCAAGGAGTCAGACAGGATTTAAATGACTCAGCTACAAACATTATGCATAGTATTCCATGCTAAGCTGGCATTTCATTAGGATAGTCAGTCAACAAACATTTATTAAGGACTGACTATGTGCCAGGCACTGTGCTAGTTCAATCTTGGGGATGAAAACTTTTTCCTAGCAGTAGGAGATAAAATAAACTCACATAAATCATAAGCATTTTTATACATTACTAACAAAGTCATTTAGAAGAGATAGAAAGAGATACCATAATTAAAATAACCAGAGAGAATAAAACATCTGGTAGTACACCTGCCAAAACAAACCCAGGAACTACATAAACATAATTTTAAAAATACTTTTTACTCAAATAAAGTCAGGTTTAAATCATTGGAGAAATATCATTTGTTCATGGGTGGGCAGAACCAATAGAATTCAAATGACAATCCCTACCTAAACAAATCTATTTATTCAATGCCAAAAAAAATTTTTATTGAGCTAGAAAAAGTGGTAACAAAATTCATTTGGAAGAACAAAAGATCAAGAATGTTAAATGAATTGATGGAAAAAAATATAAAGAAAGGAGGGCTAGCAGTACCAGATTTTAAACTGTACTACTGTAAAGCAATAATTATCAAAACTATTTTGTACTGACTTAGAAAGAGAAAAGTAGATCAGTGGAACAGAACAGATATACAACAAATAATGGTAAAAGTTTATAGTAATATTGTTTTTGACAAAAGAATAGATCCAAGTTTTGGGTCTAAGAACTCCCTATTTGGTAAAAATTGCTGGGACAATTGGAAAGTAGTTTGGCAAAAACTAGATATAGACTACATCCCACACTATTCACTATGATAAGATCAAAATGGATACATGACCTAGACATAAAAGGCGATATCATAAGCAAGTCAGAAGAACAAGGAGCATATTACCTATATCAGATGTATGGATAGGAAAGGAACTTATGAGTAAACAAGTGAAATATAAAATGGATAATTTGGTGACATTAAATTAAAAAAAGTTTTGTACAAATAAAACTAGTGTAGCCAAGATTAGAAGGAAAGCAGAAAATTGGGAGAAATTTTAAAGACAGTTTCTTAGAGAGAAGGCTCATATGTAAAATACATAGAGAATTTTGTCAGACTTTGTCAAAAGATATAAACAGTTTTTGGATGAAGAAATCAAAACCACATATAGATATATGAAAAAAAATTCTAAATCACTACTGATTAGAAAAATGCAAATCAAAACAATTCTGATATGTCATCTCATACCTATCAGATTGGCAAAAATGAGAAATGTTGGAGGGAACATGGAAAAAGAGAGACATTAATGCTCTGTTGGTGGAAGTATGAACTGATCCAATCTTTCTGGAGAGCAATTTCAAATGATTTCCAGAGAATTACAAAATTGTGGACACCCTTAGAACCAGCAAAACCACTGTTTGGTCTGTTTCCCAAGGAGATCAGAGGAAAAAGAAAAATAACCTGTGCGTTCCAGAACATTTATAACAGCTCTCATTGCAGTAACAAAAAATTGGAAACCGAGGGGTTGGCGAATGGCTGAACAAATTGTGGCATAGGATTTTGATGGAATGTTACTGTGATATGAGAAATGATGAGCAGGTTAATTTTTTTTAATCTTGAAAAGAACTCCATGAAATAACAAAGCGTAAAACAAGTAGAAACACAAGAATCATAATAAATACAGCTGCAGAATTAATATTTGAAAAGTAAGGTGTGAATGTCTACCTCCAGAGATTGAACTGATAAATGGAAATATGAAAGACACTATACGTATCATTTTTGTTGTGTAATGCCTTCTATAATGTGGGAGGAAGGGGCTAAGATCCCCAAGAATCAGTTCTATTTAAAAAATAAAATAAAATAAGATAATCTTTTCCTAAAAGCCACAAACTGACTCTATTTGCCAGATATGTGAAATGGTGATCCTTCTACTCTTTACAAATTGTTCTGACCGATATTAGGGCAACAAGGACCTTTCCAAAATCAAAAACACAAACTTGTAGGCAAGAATTTAAGGTAGGAAATTATGGAATTGCAATGACTTTATCCTACTCATGTTTTCTCCTACTTTTCCAAATTTCTCTTTGGTATATATGTAATAAAGGAAAGAGAAAGAAGAAAAGACAAAAGAATCAAAGTGGCCTTCTTTAAAGAATGATGTAGGGGGCAGCTAGGAAGCTCAGTGGATTGAGAGCCAGGCCTAAAGATGGGAGGTCCTGGATTCAAATTTGACCTCAGACACTTCCCAGCTGTGTGACCTTGGGCAAGTCACTTGACCCCCATTGCCTAGCCCTTATCACTCTTCTGCCTTGGAACCAATACACAGTATAAATTCTAAGAAAGAAGGCAAGGGTTTAAAAAAAAAAGAATGATGTAACCTCTTGCAATGGTTCTCAAAGGGTGTGATAAAGTGGTGAGCCCATTAATTTTTCTTCCTTCATAATCATTTACAACTTCATGAATTATAAACTACCTGCTTTGTACTTCCTCATAAATCTAACCTTTTGAATATGCAATTAATGCAATGAACCATCAGAGACTAAACAAAACAAATTGTCCTTCTGAAAAGTAAGAAGTTATAAATTTTCATGCACTTTGAGGTCTCACTTCCTGGTCCTCTAGATGCCTCCTCCACATAACCCAAGACTTTCACATTCCCCAGCTCCTGCCCATCAATTACAATTTGCTGCCTGCTCTCTGCCGTTTGGCTTATAAAAGAAGCTCTATCCTTGGCCGAGAGTCCTGGGGGCAGAAAGAAAGGATAAAGAGTGAAGGGCTGAGAGAAGGGAAGTAGAGGTTGAAGAATCATAAAGCCTCAGTCATGGGTTTGGAAACCCAACTTCCTGGACACTCTTTTGTCCACAACTTATGTGTTCAGTGTGCTGTATGTTTTTCACAGAAAAAAAAATGTAACACTGAGCAAAAAAATCAAAACAAAAAAAAAGCCCTCCTTCTACTTGGAAGAAGCTATTTAGGAACAGAAGATTGACTTAACAGCTAACATCTCAGGTTGGGGCAGAGGTGGGGAGAAATTCAAATGATGACCAACAGATGTCAGCAGAAAGTAGCAGCAGCAGCAGCAGTGGCGGCTTAGCAGAGATGCTTGGGAAATGAGGAGATACCCAGCAGTCCCAGCAGTTAGTGGCCAAGCACAGCATGATGACAGGGAGACAGGAGTGACTATGGAGTTGGGGGTGCGTGAAGTCATACATAGCTGAGGCAACTTATTCCTCTTCAGACAAGAAAAATGATCTTTGGACTTAAAATGACTTGAAACTCAAGATTAGGGGGAAGATGGCAAGAAAGAATCTCCCTTTGATAGATTTTAAGTCTTTGGGTCCAGGTAAATCAAACTCCAAGGCACTCTGAGAAAGAATGGATTGAGGTGATGGAGAAGTGCCGTCAGTGAGACTTGAAGGATTGTGAAGAAGCTATGGGATTTTTTAAAAGCAAATGACCTGATTTTGAGAGAGAGGCAAAAGATAGAGTTAGTGAGACAGAGAATTAATGTTTCCAGACTTTAGGTCTAATGAGTTTGTCTCTGATTCTTGGTAAAATTCTATAATAGTATTAAAGAAATGATTAATAAATGCTCAGAAAAGGAGATAGTGGGTTTGTAGAGTTGACATGGCTTTATCAAGAGCAAGTCAAGCCAGACGAACATAATTCCCTTTGTTGACAGGGTTACTAAACAGATAAATCAGGGAAATATTGTATATTCAGTTTACCAAGACATTGGCAAAGCAATAAGCAAAGTTTCTCATGCTATCTTTTGTAGAAAAGATGTGTGCTCGTGTAAAACCCAGTGGAATTGCTCACTGGCTACAGGCAGGGGGAAAGGGCAAGGAGGAGGGGAGGGAAAGAACATGAATCATGTATCCGTGGAAAAATATTCTAAAGTAATTAATTAAAAAATTGTAAATTAAAAATAAAGCAAATATTAATAATATGGAAATAAGTCTTGATCAATGACACATGTAAAACCCAGTGGAGATAGCTTTTGGCTATGGAAGTGGAGTAGGAGGAGGGGAGGGAAAGAACATAAATCATGTATCTATGGAAAAATATTTTAAAGTAATTAAATAAAAATTTTCAATTAAAAAATAAAAAAGTTTAAAAAACAAACAAAAAAGATGTGTGCTAATCAATTATATAGATTGGGTTTTTTGTTGGTGTTTTTTTGCAAAGTGAAGGTTCCATTTTATTTTATTTTTATAATGAATTGAATAAACTTATTTAGTCAATTTAGAACATTATTCCTTGGGCACAAGAATCACATTATTTCTCTCCCACCCTTCCTGCAGCCGGCACACAATTTTATTGGATGCTACATGTGTCCTTAATCAGATTCTATTTCCATATTGTTGGTGTTTGCATTAGGATGTTCATTTAGAGTTATAGAATGGGTTTTTGATTAAATGGTCAGACACAAAGAGTAGGTAGTGTAAAGATTAAAATTTAGGGGAGATGGGGAGACTGAGGCAGGTAGAAATTAGTTTCTCTCTGCAAGGAATATATATTTTTTAGAGGTTTATTAAAGGTTAAAGATTAAGAATATACAAGTAAGAAACATGTGCCTAGGCCAGAGGCCTAGACAAAATAACCTCACATCATGGAAGAGACACCTCTGCTCCAAAAACAGAAGTCCAAAAGGGCCGAGCCCTTCAAAAGCTTTGCTTAAATATCTTCTCATCTCGGCCCAGGTGAGATTACAAGGCATTCTGGGGAAGTGGAGCAAAGGCTCATGGGGATTGTAGTCCTGTATTCGAGTCTATTTTTTACAGTAGGGATTAATGGTAGAACCAAGAACTGTCCTGCTGCTCCTATAATCCCCAGTCCAAAATCAAAGGCCTTCCTGAGCACTTTCCTCTAACCCAGCTCTTCTTCCCAATGTTTGGGAAAGAGAAATAACTATAGAATTATTTATGGAACAGAGGCAACACTCCTTTCCAACCAGTCTAGCCCCAGGACTCCATCGAAGTTCTCTGATCATCAGGCAGGATAGGCTACAGAATACCTGCTGTCTGCTGAACATGTCCCCCATCCTCATGATCTTTGTTACTATATAAAGTATGGCAATCCACTGCCCTGTGTCTCTTCTCATAATCTCTTATATGTGATTCCAGTTTGTAGGCTTCGTGGGCAAACTCTCTGACCACCACTCCCTTTTGCCTCATACCATTCCATGTCAGCTCCATCCTTTCTGGTCCCTCTTCTATTCATTCCCACAATTTCATCGTGCCCTTTGGAATCCCTATTCTATGGTTAATAAATTGTCTTTCATATTGGACCAATGTCATGCCCAGAGAAATTAGTTTACATGTATTTTTTCTTATTATCCTTTTTTTATTATATTTATATATATATATAAGAAATATGTTCTATTTCTTATCCTCCTCCCAATGAAATAGAAGCTCCTTTAGAAAGGAATTCTTTCCTTGTCTTGATGTTACCAGGGCCTAACACAAATGCTTAATAAATTCTGATTGAATTGAATTGAATTGAATGGATCAGCGTCGGTTTAGAAAGTTTTTAATGGTATTTCTAGGGATTCGTACTTGCTTCTGTATTGTTTAATATGTTTATCAATGTTTTGGATGAAGGAATAAATGGTTCATTTATCAGATTTGCAGATGACCCAAAGGAGATGGGGAGGCTAATGTGCTATGTGACAGAGTCCAAAAATATCTCAGAAGAATAAAACATTGCTCTAAATTGGATAATGAGGAACTTAATAACTGTAAAAGTCTTATACTTGGGTTAAAAAAATCCGCTTCCTGAGTCCTGGACTGGAGAGACATGGCCAGGCAGTTTCTAGCCAGTGGTTTTAAAGGGCAGCAAGCTCAACGCAACAATAGTATACTATGAGAATAACTGCATTTTGAGTTCTCAAATCCAGAACAAAGATCATAGGATTCTATGCCATCCTGCTTGTGCCACGTCTAGAGGGGAGTAACCATGTCTGAGCACTGCACTGGAGGAAGCTGGAGTGCCTCTAGAAGATGGTGACCAGTACCTTCAAGGGCCTTGAGATACCAAACATGAATTAGTGGAAGGATCTGGGGATGTTTAGCCTGGAGAAAAGAAGATTTAGGAAGACATAATAACTGGCTTCAAGAACTTGAAGGGTTTTTATATTTGAGAGGGATTAAACTTGTTTTCTTTGGCTAAACAATCCAATAAATGTTTGTTAAAAATTAATTGAATTGTCCCCAGGGGGCATATCTTGGAGCATTGTGTGGAAACGACAGAGACACTGATGTCAGGAAAAACATCATAATAATTAGAGTTGTACACAAGTAAATGGGCTTTCTCCAGAGGCAGCGAGGGATTTCATGCAAAAGCCTAATGACCAATTTATCAAGTATATTATAAAGGGGATCTTTTTTTTCAGGTGCAGATTTGAATAAATGACTGATGCCATATCTTCCAACTTTGAGATTGATTCCTGATTCTCAGTATGGGCCCCAGGACAGACTGTATTTGTTGGCTTTAAGATGTAAGGCATAGAGCCTTATCACAAGAAAAGGGTGATATATTTCCAACCATAGCAATTCTCCAAAGCATTTAATTTCAACTCGAGCTTTCATTACCTCCTGCCTAGATAATTACAATAAGCTTCTAATTAGTCTCTCAGCCTCAAACCTGCCTTCTCTCTAATCTGTCTTTCATACAACTGGTAAAATGATCTATCTAAATGGTAGAACTGCTTGTATGACTCCTCTGCTCAATAAACTTCTTTGGCTCCCAGGCAGCACAATATAGTGGATAGAAAGCTGTCCTCAAAGCCAGGAAAACCAATGTTATCTATTGTTTGTGAGACCTGGAGCAAGTCCCTTATCTTCTCAGAATTCTAGACATCTCCCTTAAGACTAGAAGTTGCAGAGAAGGTGCCAGCTTGCATTGGTAGAAAGAGTTTCCTCACCTGGGAATTCTTTACACTAATTAAATCACAAGTCCAATTTCTATCCCTATCTAAACACAAACTCTTCTATTTGTCACATAGAACCTTTTACAACCTGATCCCAGGTCTTATTATACATCCTTCTTTTTTACACATTGTGAAGTTCAGATGAACCGGCCAT
This sequence comes from Monodelphis domestica, assembly GCF_027887165.1. Lineage (NCBI taxonomy): Eukaryota > Metazoa > Chordata > Mammalia > Didelphimorphia > Didelphidae > Monodelphis > Monodelphis domestica. The sequence goes on from NC_077229.1 coordinate 388,083,828, forward strand.
CTCACTGTTCTTCAAAAATCACATTCCTGAATAAAATAAAGATAATTAAAAAAAAACAAAAAACAAATATGACATTCCATTGCCCATCTCTGGATCTTTGCATAAGATGTTCCCTATACCTACCTTCAGCCTCTTTGAATCTCGAATTTCCTTCATTGCTCAGCTCAAAGGACACTTCCTACATGAGGTCTTTCCTTTCCTGATCTCCCCAACTGCCAATGCCTTTCCTTAAAAGCCACTTTGCATTTATTTGTATGTATTTTGTTTCTACTTAGATGTGTGTGTGTGTGTGTGTGTGTGTGTGTGTGTGTGTGTGTGTGTGTGTGTGTGTGTGTGTGTGTGTTGTTTCCCCAATTGAATGTAAGCTATTTGGGGGCAAGGACGATTTCATTTTTGTATCCCCAGAACTTAGGACAGCACCTGGCGCAGAGTTAAGCGCTTTATAAATATTTGTGGACCCTCTTCAGATCCTTTGCAGAGATGAGGAACACCATATATAACAAAACTTTTTGGAAATATTTCTTAGTTTTGCTTAACTTTTTTCCTCTTAAAAAATCTTTATTATAAGAAATGATTTCTGGGAGAGGTGGGGAGAGGTATCTAATGGGAAATTCAGGTGATGTAAAAATAGAGTAGATAAAAAAGTATATTTTTATTTTTTCTTAAACCCTTACCTTCCATCTTAGAAGCAATACTGTGTATTGGTGCTAATGCAGAAGAGTGGTAAGGGCTAGGCAATGGGGATTAAGCGACTTGCCCAGGGTCACACAGCTAAGAAGTGTCTGAGGCCACAATTGAACCCAGCACCTGGTTCTCAATCCACTGAGTCACCCAGCTGCCCCTATTTTAAAAAATACTTGTTGATTGATGGACCAAATCACAGAAAAATAAATATCTCTCTCAGAGAAGACAGTACTCACAGAGATGAAATCACGCATCCTTAAGTACATCCAGAGAAAGAACTGTTGGAGTCGTCCTTCACAAAAGTGTATCTAGTATTTGTTGGGCTCTTTGTCTACAAAGCAGTTCAGAAATATCTCATTTTATCTACACAACAACCTTGTGAGGTAGGACTTTCATTATCCACATTTTGCAGATGAAGAAATTGATGCAGCCGGCGGGCGCTGACGAGGGCTGGGTTTGTAGTCAGGAATTCCTGATTTCCACCTAGCTGTCTAGGCACATTCAGTTAGGCACAATCACTTTCCTACCTGAACAGGGAGGACTGCTTGTTGCACAGACCTCAGATCCCTAGATTGGACCTAAATGAATTGTAATGGCATCTGGGAAGAGCAGCAAGAAGGTTAGTTTAGTGTGTGGAGGTTGAACAGGCGGTTTAGTCTATTTAATGGCTTAAAATCAGACACTTTGAGTTGGGACACCTTCAGCCTATCTGGCGAGGGAGTCATCAGGCCACGTAGACATTCATCAGCTTGGGAAGGTTTGTTCTAAGGAACCCGGATGTGCTCTCCCAGTCTCTACTGCCTCTTCATCCTGCTCTTTGCACCAACATGTGCGGAGGCGGCATTGTGTGTGCATAGGTGAGCAGGGATTCATTCGATCACTTATCTATTATTCACTAGGGAGCTGGTCAATGCCGGGGTGAAAATTATTTTATTGTATTTGAGAGAAAGAGTGAGACAGAGAGAAACAGACAAAGAAAGAGACAGAAAGAAGGCACTGGCTTTCTTTCACTTTCCGGCAATCTGGATGAAGATCGTAATTAGATCCTTTGATGTTCTGTTTACAATTATAGAATAGGTGGGGCACCTAACAACCTAATTATCCCATTACAGCTTATTACACAGGAGAAAATAAAAGGAAAAAAAATCCTTGGGGAGCCAATAGCTCTCAGCGTAATTTATGCCCCAAAGCCTGGGGAATCTCCAAAGTTCGCCATGCTGGCATTGCCACACCCAGATGAGCCAACGGCTCCAGGAACATAGTAGCATCTTCCCACTGATTCCGCATAAATAATGTAAAGTAGAAACTTGAGACAATTATCTAGATGATTCAAACCCAAACTACTTTTGCCTCAATTATCTGGGTGTTTCAGACCGCTGTTTTTTATTTTTTCCCTCAAGTCAAGTGAACCAGCATTTAAGTGCCAGGGAAGCCAGGAGGCAGGACAGAGAGAGGAGAGAGATTTGGGCATGGAGAGGACAGTCAGTGAAAACACTCAGTCAGAGATGAAGGGCAAGGAGACCTCCATCACAGTTGCTGGGGGATGTAGTACCCATCTGCACTGATGGATGGAGTTCCCTATAGTGATGAAATAAAAGGTCCATTCCGAAAAACAATATACACCATCCCATCGTTTGTTGAAAAGTAAAGAGAAAAGTTTCAGTAAAATTACCAGCACTTTTTGCCTTTATGGCACCAAATAAATATAATAATTGGTTTTCTGAGTTTCCCCCATTGAATTGTTGATTTGACATTATGTGGACTCAGCCTCTATAACTCCATGTTTCTCCATTGCTTGGCCCATAGTAAGCACATAAGTGGTTTTTCATTCATTTCTTCACTCAACATGGATCTAGAAGTCACCTTTCTCAATTGGCTTAGCGAGGGAGTTAAGCAGCTTTCACTTTAGCATTCTAAGCAGAGTTATACAGTTATACAGGCTCTCTGTGTATATATAACACAGCATGATTGTCCTAACAGGTTTCTCTTCACAGAAGCCTTAATTAGAATGATGCAATGATGGGAATTTTTATCACCATGTAATACCTCATGTCTCAGATACATTTCTAGAACAACAAAGACGGATCAAAACCTGTCACTGGACTTATTTTCTAGAGGAGAAAAAAAAGCCATTCATTTTCTATTTAAAATTAAAGTAATTCTAAATTGACTAAATAAACTAATTCAAATGGAAAAATAAAAATAAAATAAAACTAAAGTAAGTGGGGATGGAGACTTTATAAATGATTTCCCTAGTGCAATTATCAATAATATGGAAATAGGTCATGATCAATGACACAAGTCAAACCCAGTGGAATTGCATGTGGGCTATGGGGGTGGGGGGAAAGGAGGGGAGGGAAAGAACATAAATCATGTAACTATGGGAACATATTCTACATTCATTAATTAAGTACAATTTTCAATTAAAAATAAAATTAAAGTAAGTAGGATTTTATCCTGTCCCCAATACAGAGAGAGAACCATAGACCAATCTTTACCTTATCCCAAATATCCTGAATCTGAAGCCATAATGTACTCCCTTGGTCAATACTCCAGACCTTTAAAGGATCCATGGTTTCATTAATGAGTAGGACTCTATTAATCAAAGTTATTAAGAAAAGCTAACATTTACATGGTGATTTTAGGTTAGCAAAGCACTTTACTTAGATTATCTCATTTGCTCCTGAAAACAGCTCTGTAATATAAGTGCTCTTAATATTATCCCCATTTTACAAATAAGGAAACTGAGGCTGATAGAGGGTAAGTAATTTACCCATAGTCACACAGGTGACTAAGTGTCTGAACTCAGGTCTTCTTGACTCCAAGTGCAGTCATCCACCACTTCACTGCCTGAATTAACCCTTTTATGCCTCAGTGCCCAAGCTTTATAGTTCCATATGACAAGACAAAAAAGAAAACACAAACAAAACACACTGTCCTTTGCTGGACAATATTTTAGCAATGAGCTTCACTCAACTTAGCTAAGATGTTTCTTGAACATGGAGTCCATTACAAGGACAGTTTGGCAAAATCATCCAGAGTTTCCTGGTATATCCATTAAGGAAACCCAAGATTATGCCCACTTTGACATGAGGCACTGGAGTAGGACTTTATTTATTAAATAAATAAAATGAAACTAAGTGTGTGTGTGGAAATAAATAATATATTCAATTAGTTTCCTGTGACCACCATGAAAGCAAAGAAATGAAAAAAGAGGAAAACAAATTTGATCATGGGAATGTAGAGGTAATCATACTGAATGGATCCTTTGAGGTCATCTGTTCTAACCTTGTCATTTTGCAAATGATAAAACTGAGATACAGTCAAAGTGTCAGAATTTGAACTCAAGTCCTATGACTTTAAGTTGAGCATTTTTTCCATTGCATCCAGTGTGCTAATCCAAATTGAATACATCAGCCAGCAGATTAAAAAGACTCCTACTCTACAACTTCCTAGACTAGCACTATTTTTATGTATTTTTGAAGCTTATCAGTTCTTTCTAGGAAATCTCTATATGTAAATTGAGGACCTTGATTTTTACTTTTATTTAATTTATTTTTTGGTTTTGGTTTTTAATTTTTACTTATTTATTGTAAATTTTTAAATAATTTGTCCATAGTCACATGATTCATGTTGTCTTCTTCCCCTTTCCCCTCCCCTATTTCTGGAGTTGACAAGCAATTCTACTGGGTTATACATGTATTATTACTTAAAATTTATTTCCATATTAATCATTTTTGTAATAAAGTAATCTTTTAAAACCCAAACCCCAAATCCTATGCCCATATAAACAAGTGATAAATCATCTCTTTTCTTCTGGATTTCTACACTCACACTTCTTTCTCCCAATGTGGATAGCATTCTTTCTCATAAGTCCCTCAAGGTTGTCCTGGATCATTGTACTGCTATTAATAGCAAAGTCAATCACATTTGATCGTCCCACAATGTTTCAGTTACTGTGTACAATGTTCTCCTGGTTCTGCTTATTTCTCTCCTCATCAGTTAATGGAGGTCTTTCCAGTTCTTATAGAAATCAAAGAGTTCATCATTCCTCATACCATAAGAGTATTCCATCACCACCATGTACCATAATTTGTTCAGTCATTCTCCAATTGAGGAATACCCCCTCATTTTCCAATTTTTTGACACCACAAAGAGTGCAGCTATGAATATTTTTGTACTTTTGTACCCATTTTTTACCCATTAAAAAAATCTCTGGATCAAAAGGCATGCGTTCTTTTAAAGCCCTTTGGGCATAATTCCAAATTGCCTACCAGAATGGTTGGATAAATTAACAACTCCACCAGTGATACATTAGTAGGACCTTGATTTTTAAAGAAGTTACTGCTGTCCCACTGGTAATTGAGTATATATTTTGAGTTTCTACTTTGTTCAGAAATGGGGATACTGCATTGTTTGGGTAGGTAAAAGTCTTGGAATCAAAGGACTCAAGTTCAAATCCTATTCCTGTCACTTATTTAAGTGATGTTCTACAAGTCCATTAGCCATCTTAGAGTCTCTATTTCTTTATCTATTTTGTTATTCTTCTTCATTCATATTAAATGAGAGACTTAGACTAGAAAAATGTCTAGGGCTTTTTCAGTTCTAACTTTGTGGTTCTCTTTCACTCTTTTGGTCCTTAGACTGAAGGCCTACATTTGCAAGACAGTTGATTGAGTCCACAAGTAACACATGGGCTTGGATGAAGAATTTTTCTTTTTGCAGATTTAACTGCTATGGTTGGGGATGGAATTCTTGTTAGAATCAATTAGATCCCTTTCTCATCAGAACCAAGTTTTAGGCAGATGAACTATCTTGATCACAAAACACCTAGAGATAGAACACATATCAAGCAAATAAAATTTTTCCATCTCTTCCACAAAAAAAATGGAACCAAATACAAGTTATATGAACAAAACCCTTATGTTCAACAGCTCTCAAAGAAAAGGGTCCAATTTAGCAAAAGCCAATGATGAAAGTTAATCTTTAGGCTCTTTTTTGTTCTTCCCACCACGTAGCCCTGAGGTCAAATTCTGACCACCTATCATTTGAGGGGAGTATTAGAACTTTTTTTTAGTGTCTCCCTCAAAGAAGCTAGAGTTGCCTTGCTCCATATAACCCTGTCCTTGGGTTTGCCTTAATATAAGGCTAAATATCATATTAAATTCTGTTCTATAGCCAATAGTGCTCCTCTGTGATATATTTAGAGAGATTTTTAAGATGTTGGAACCAAATTGGTGAAGAAATAAATTGCTGTAATATTCAGGAATTCATTTTTCACACCCTATTTTTTGTTTCCAAATACAAGGGGAAAGGGTAAATCCAAAAGATGCATGTGTTCTAAGGAATTATCCCTTTCCTAATGGAAGATTAGGAAAAGACAAAACCTTCCCCTATATACATTCTACTTTGATGTCCCTTAAATCAAGATTTGGAAATGAACCCAGTATTCTAGATGTGATTTGGCATCTGATTATTAGAAAACTATTATTTCCCATGACATAACACAGATTTCCATTGATACAGTCCATTTAGCATTTTAGCAATTTCATCACTATAGTCTTGTAATAAACACATAGTCAATGAAATCTTTTTTTCATAAAAACTCCTACAAAGCCAAACTTCTACTATCTTATTGTGAGTATTTGATTTTTAGGATCTAAATCTATGTAAAATTGTGAAATTTTATCTTAATAGTTCTGGTCGTATCAAATTTTTTCAGTATTTCAATTCTGTTATATATGACATTAGTTATTCATACCAGTTCTGGATCTTCCACAAATTTGATGAATCCCTTTCTCCGGGTCACTAATAAAAATGTTGAAAATAACAGTGCTGACTACAGAGTCTTAAGGCCCTCTTTGAGAGACCTCCATGTGGTTTGATGCTGATTGAATAAGGAAATGATTTTCTTTCTACATTCTTTCTCTTCGTGGCCCTATTCACTACATCTAGCATCCCCATTTGGATGACTCCTAAATTTTTATATCTACCACGGTCTCTTCCCTGAGCTCTAATTCTTCTTTTCCAACTGCCTGCCAGATATATTTGCTAGAATGTCCTAAAAATATCTGAAACTCACTATTTCTCAAAGTAAAATCACCCTTCTCAACTATTCAATTTCTGCTGATGACACTGAAAAGATTACCAGTTTTGGAGTGAAAGGCTTGAGTTCAAATCCTATGTCTTCTACAACTTAATCCTTATGTGACCTTGGATAAGCCAATTTCTTCAAACTTTAGTTTCCTCGATTTTAACATAAGAATGTTTAATAGTGTGATGCTTCTAGTTCTAAATCTGTGGTCTTGTAACCCATTCTTATAGTCAGTCATTCAAAACTTTACACTAATCTTTGACTCTACTTATATATTCTAACAGACTCCCTTCTTACTTCTACCCATTATAATCATTTTCCTATGTAGTCCAGTTCATCTCTACTATGACACTTTCCTTGATTCTTCTCAAATAAATGATCTTTCCTTCCTCAAGTCTATTTTACAGCAGCAGCAATATTGGACGAACAACTGTGAATGACTTAGTTATTCTCAGCAATACAGTGATCCAAGACAATCCCAAAGACTCGTGACGAAAAATACCAACTACCTGCAGAGAAGAAATTGATGGAGTCTGAATGCATACCAAAACATGCAATATTTCATTTTCTTTTTCTTCCTTTATTTGGTTGTTGTTTTAGATCCTTTCCACAAAATGACTGATAGGAAAAAATGTTTTGTGCAATTGCATGAGAATTTGGAACCAAAAATTAAAACCCAAACCAAAACGAATGTTAAAAGATATTTTACACTATTTGGGGAAAAAGAAAATATTATTATGACAATATTTTGCTGATGCTTGACCCCTCCCAAGCACCTAATCGTATCTTAACTTGTATTATGTCTATTTCTATACATGTACATGATCATTAACCCTACTGCTTAATATATAGTTACTAATTTGAATTAGGGTAAAGACTTTATTCATTACACATCTACCTAACAGGATGATTAAGACTCATATCTGGCACTTGATGAGACTTTGCAGAAGAATAGGATAATTCACTCCATGATGAAATTCACAAACTTTTTATTTGGCACATTTTATTTCTTACAAGCAAAAGCACTTATCTTGTGAGTTTGGAAGGGAGGAAAGAAATGAATTAATTTTTTAAAAAATGACCCAAGTGGGGTGAATGACTTGAATATAAAGAAGAAAACTATAAGTAAATGAGGTGAACACAAAATAGTATACATGTCAGATCTTTGGGAAAGGAAAGACTTTAAGACCAAGCACAAGTTAGAAAAAATTACAAAATGTAAAATCAATAATTTTGATTACATTAAATTAAAAAGTTGTATAAACAAAACCAATGCAACCCAAATTAGAAGGGAATGTATAAGGCACTATCTTCACAGCCTTAGATACAAAGATGAAAAATTCCTCCATGTAACTTTCAGTCTAATAGAAAGATAATGAGGTACAAGACGTTAAATGAAAAGGACAAGAAATTTTGGGGAGAGATCAGTTTTAGTTGGAACTGTAGTCAAAAAAGGTTTCTTAGAAGAGGTGTAAACTGAGCTAAGACTTGAAAGAAGAGAACTTCTATAGGCAGAGAGAATAAGGAAGTTCAGTAACATGGGGAATGTCCATTTATGAAGATGAGAGAGTGGAGGACAGGTTTGGGGAATGTCTAATATATAAAGCAGTGGATAGACTGTTTTACTGGGAGTCAGGAAGATCTGAGTTAAAAATCTGTCCTCAAATATTTACTAGCTGTATGACTTTGGATAGGTCACTTAATCTCAGTTTCCTCATCTGTAATGATAGCACCTATCTCCCAGTTGTGAAAATAAAATGAAATAATATTTTTAAACAATTTTGCAAACCTAGAAGTGCTATATAAATGTTAGCTATCATCACTATTATTAGAGGAGATGAATGAGGTTTATTTTGTAATATGGTAGTTTAAAGCCCTATTGTGTAGAGCCTTAAATGCTAGGCAAGGGCATTTTATAATATTTCCAGGGAACTACTAAATAGAATTGGGAATATTATGGTCATGACTATCCAAAAGGAAAATTACTTTGGCAATAGGAGAGAAAAAATATTTGAAGTCAGAAATTCAGTTAGGAAATTAAGTCAATATCATTAAAGGAAATAAGCTCAACTTTTCAGGAATACCCCCTAGAACCATGGAAGGGAAGTTATAGTCAACTGAGTTCTGAGAACTCAGCTCATTAATTAGAGTGGGGGTTAGAATAAGGATGGCTTTTATCTTATAATGAACTATCCCCATATAGTTCTTGATACACTTTTCCTGAAAGTCATAGTTAATTTCTCCTGGACATAGGAAGGGAATCCTTCCCACTTTTCCCTTCCCTCTTAAAGAAAGGTCCCTTCTGCTGTATTTTAGTTTATAAGTTCATGGGAAAAAGTGAAAGAAAAGCTTCACCAGCTTACTTTTGAAGACCACAGACTCTTCTGACCAAGGGTCCATCCCTCTCTCTCTTAATTCATTAATCATCTTGAAGACAGTCCTAATCCCTAGGAACCAATCAGAAAGATTTCCTATGTCCTCTCATCAAGGTGCTAGGGTATATTCCTACCTCCCACGAAGAATGGCTCTTCAAATGTTTCCAAACAAAGGGGCATACTGGAGATCAATGTAAAACTCAATGGCCTTAATTTTTTATATTCAATGTATCAATAAGAGGAGCAAGGTATAGATCTGGTTCTCCTTACTTTTTCAAAATATTTCCAAAAGAATCACTGAATTATTTTTAAAAGTAAGGCCAGTGGCTCCTGGTAAAGGAGGGAGATGGAAAAACAACTGGAGAAACAGTGAAGTGCTTCCCATGAGTCTAGGAGCCCAGGGTTCTCCCCCTTTTTGGTTTTCCTGGATCTTTATGGTAATTAATTGAAACCTCTGGACCCCTTTCCAGAATAATTATATTTAAAGGCATAAAATAAAATACAGAGACTTATAAAAGAAGCCAGCTATATTGAAATACAGGTATTAAAATATTTTAAAAGTTCATAATACCCTAGGTTGAGAACCCCTGCTCTAGCCCTGATGTGACTGGGACACATGCTTTCAGGTGCTGGCAGAGAAAGAAAATAAACCACTATATAAACAAGAAAGTGTTGAAGACAGAAACCCGTTCATGTAATACAAGAGTTTCCTTCAAATAGTCTCAAGATGCCATACATGTGAGGTTTGGGTCCATGGAAACTGACATGCACAAAAGCCTGAGTGATGGGACACCTTGGCCCAGAGGTGGTTATTTTTTGAACGGTACAATTTACCCAAAGTTCATTTCTCATGAGAACCAGCTGTTAAAAGGGAAGTTTCCTGGAATAGACAATAAGTAACTACTTATTAGAGTCTGAAGAGAATGATAGAGTGAAGGAGTGCAAATAGATATAATAAGGAAACCACCATTTTCTACTGGGAACTTAGAACTGCAGGGAAGGGGAGGAGACAAAAGATGGGACTGTAGAAAAGAGTGAATGAGGCTGCCAATATAATGGATGCCACCTTGCTGGGTGCGGTGGAAAGCAGGAGCAGACTGATCTGCTTAGGACAGCCTCAAAGAACAGTGATAGGGAAAAGGGACCAGTGATGCTTACTGCAAAAGATGAGAAGCAAGACTTCTGGAAACAAAAACAAACAAAAATGCTATACGAGGAGAATCTATGGAGGAAAACACCAATGAGGAAGAATAAACAATAAATCCCCATTGCTCGATCTCTCCTCAGGAGAGCGTTACGAGTTCTTGATACTCTACAGGTCTCTGCAGAAAGGTTACCCATCAGTAAATATCAGTATTTGTATGGGTGAATAGATGAGTCCTGTGTGATTCCTTTAAGTGGTAAATGAAATTTGGGATTAAGCCCTGTGAGTCTGTGTTTTTATTAAGGGAAGTATCAAGGATCTTAAGGAAATGTTATATCCAGAAGGTTCAAGATCTTCTGGATGGGGGCAACAAGACAGAAAAATGAAAAGTCTTCTTGAGTGTGTGTGAGCACTTTATGTCAGGAAGGATACTGGCACAACGGTGACACTTATACCTTGTCTTCTGGTACCTCTTCATTCTCCAAAAGTTCTCAAAGACTGGTGACAATGACTCTGAGGTTATAGATGCAAGTTATTTTTCTTATTCTCATCTCTTATTTGTCCTATAACATACCAAGTGAAATAATTCCCCAGCAGAATTTCCAAAAGGACTTCAGGGTGGTTTTTCTCCTCTCAATATCTGGGATGTTTCCATTCTTAGTTAATGCTTATTAATACATACAGTACATGCATGTGTGTTTTAGAGGGGAAAAGGATACTTGAAAGGATTATGGAAGAAAGCAACCCTTCTGAGACACCAAAAATACCTTGATTCCCTTGAAATCCAAGTTCTTTTGGGGCATCAGAATGACAAGTACCAAGGGTTTTGTTTATTTTTTTAATGTTAAAGACATGGAAAACCTCAGTTGGATTTAATTCCCTGCTATTGAGCTATTTAATCGGTTACTATTGAAGGAAAAGTTACATAGAGAAGGGGAGAGAAAGAGGAAAAGGATCTACTCTGTGTTCTCTTTGTTCACTTTCTGGATTGGAACTAGGCAGAAATTGTTGAGAAGGATCAGGGTATTTGAGGAATTGATCAAGGGAGCTCTAGAATCTGCTCTATGAGCTTATATAGTGGTATCCCTTTGAGACTTTGCAGTCATCTCTTCTGCAGTGGATGTGAATTTATTGGAATGAGATTCACTGATATGAGATGAAAAGGGGGTTCCACCCACAAAAGGACTACATCCCATCAGAATCAGCCTACCAATTCATCATTAGTCAATGAAACCCAATCAGTGGATATCTCTTCTGTTAATAATCTGGAAATGGTCAGGCCCCTGTTCACCACAGAAAGATCCTCTCAGAGTCCTAAAAAAAGGTCCATCATTTGGTAAGTCTTTCAGGTTTGCCATATTGATCACCTCTAGGGGAAATACCAACTCAGTTAGTGAATAAGGGTTTTTTAAGCACTCTGTGCCAGGCTAAACTCTGTGCTAAACCCTGGGTATACAAAGAAGGGCAAAGACACTGA